>NW_017719231.1:0-47763 GCF_001865875.1 Lupinus angustifolius
CTTAGTTGTCATCTAATACTTATATTTTTCTATCGTATGTTGAACCATGTGAACACCCGCCCCAAAATATTTCAAAACCAATTTTTCCATAAATAATTTTTTTTGGATGTAGATCTCATCAAATCAAATATATTCTATATGGATTTGATTAGGTTGCATGTATTTCTTTAAAAATAATTAAATCTTTAAGGCGTTCAATTTTTACTCAAATTTGATCAAGGTATAATTCTGGAATTCCAATCTCAAAATTTGAAAATCAAGTAAATTCAATATCAAATTTAATGCAGTTACACTTTTAAATAATAACCAAATAAAAGTTTTTTTGGCCCAACAGATAAAATTTAATCTCAACTTGAATTTCAAAAAGGGGTTTACATGAATTTATTAATATTTTATGGAGTTTATTTCGATTATCTCACAAAAATTGTTTCCAAAAATAAAAAGAGAATTTTGAAAATAATATTTAATGGATGATTAATAACTCCATGATGACTTATATTCAATCCATTTTCGCTTTATTTAAAGGGAAATTTAGGTCACTTATTAGCTAAAACCAATTCTTTATAAATGTTATTATGGCATATTTCATTAATTTTCATGTATATGGTAAGAAAAGGAAGAAAAATATTTTTTACGACCCCACAAAATTAAAACAATGCTTTTATAAGGTTTTCATGAAAATTAAACCCAAATCTAGTTTTTTTAGAGTAAAAAATTATTATTCCTATACTTATGTAGGTTACAAAAATTTAGACTTTCTAAGAAAAATTGTATGGCCATTTTCACTGGAAAATGACATTTTTAAGGGACCCAAAATAGAAAATATATTTGTAAATTCGTTTTGGAATTATTAATTATTTTGAATTTTCAAATATTGTGCCATAATGATGAAAATCAAATCTTTGAAATTATTTTTAATAGTAAATATCACGTTACCTTTTTTCTCTCATTTGAATTAATTAGGAGATTGCATTTGATTTAAAAATGTGCTAAAATAATTAGAATGCTTCACTACCAAACCAAAAGGGTTAAATTGAGAAAAAATCCAAAAAGTGTTCATACCATTTTTTCTTTCCTAAAGGATTCACAATCCCAAAAATCTCTCATACACAACAAATCCATATCATCCACAACAACCTCAAAATCTCTCACCCATCAACTCACTTATCAATTTTCTCAACCACCTTTCACTCACCCTCCCTAAAAAATTTCATCCAAAAATGTTTTTCATCTATCATCTATTTCTAATAACCCTCAACATCCAAAAGTACTCATATCATCCACAACAACCTCAAAATCTCTCATCCACAGCAACTTGAAAATCTCTGATACACAGTAACCTAAAAATCATTAAACAAAATCCATTCAGACCCTCAACATCCAAAATTACTCATACCATCCACGATAATCCAAAAATCTTCCACACAACATACAAAAAAGTCACTAGCAAAACCCATAAAAATACATGATCTCCAACACTTCCAAAGCTTCTTTGTTTTCTCTCTCTCTTAAACGATTTTGATTGCAAACATGTTTTGGAATCTGGTTTCAACATAGAAGACATTAGGCCAACATGATTTGTTGAAATCCAAGTTGGCACTGACTTCAAGCCTTGGAGTCAATACAGGTACACAATTTCACCCCATAAAATTTTGTTTTTATCCATTTACATCCTTCCATTAATAATTATCATAACAATAATTTTAATACATTTACCATAAAAATAAATAAAATATGCAATTGGATTATTTGTTAATTTATTTCAATATCCCATTTTTCTTATAATTACATAAATATAAAAATCGGTTAATACAAGACTATGTGAAATATGTTAATCTCAATTTTAAGGTATGTTGTGGTGTTGGATGTAAAGACTACACTTCACTTTATTAAAATTAATGTGGTTAATTATATTTCTCCATCCTAAAAAAGATTTTTTTAAAATTAAAAAACAAAAATCGGAATTTCTTAACCAAATTTTAATATGAGATGCGGTATCGGACGTAAGGGCTATGTTTCGCTCATTTTAAAGGAAAAAAATCTAATTTAAACGTTTTAAGAAATAAAAGTAACCCAACCAACAAACTTTTTTCTACCTAAAGAACTATGTAGTCTTGATTTCCAAAAAGGGATATATAGGACCAATATCACTCTTGTCAGACATAATAATAAAAAATATTTATTTTTTGGTAAAAATATAACAATAAAACCATTAATAATTCATGGAATATAGTATGGTACCGTTTAAACAGGCAACTGGGATGCTAATACCTTCCCCAATGTGTAATCGACTCCCGAACGTTTCTACATTTTTTACTAGAAAAAATGTAGTGGCGCCTCAAATGAGGTCGTGTAAAAACAACGGTGTTCTACACTTTCTGCCATATAGAGCCTCAATGGCGCCATGCCAGTACTGGAATGAAAACTATTGTTGTAGGTGAATTCTATCAAATATAGGAAATTTGCCCAGCTTCCTGAATGTCCCAACACACATGCTCTAAGAAGATCTTCAAATGACTAGATAGTCTTTTCTGATTGACCATTAGTTTGACGTGAAACACGAATCTCTATCTGAAATGATGCTTGAAGGAACACCATGCGAATGACAGTCTCTCTTATGTACAAGTCAGCCAATCTCTGCAAAGAGTAATTGGTAGAAAATGAGCAGTCTTTGTCAAACGGTTTATTATTACTTAAACTATGTCACATCCCTTTTGAGTTTGGGGAAAACCACTCATGAAATTCATAGTGATGCTATCCCATTTCCACACTAGGCTTTCTAATGGTTGTAGTTCTTCACCGGATCACTTGTGGTCAATCTTCGCCTTCTAACACACTAAGCAATGTTAGATATTCTGCCATAATATGGTTACTTAACATACTATTATGGGCTTCTTCCATAATCATCTTTCTCAATTATGAGTCATTTGGAGCACATATTGAACATTACTAGTGGCACATTTGTAGGGGTTGAAACAATTAAATCATAGGGTAAGGGATCTATAGTTATGTTCAATTGGTTAATAACATCATGAGATATAAAAGAATGGGTTGCACCCGAATCATACAACATAGGTAAGGAAACATCATTAATAAGACATGTACCTTGAATGAGGTCTTCTAATTCCTTGACATGAGTGTCGCTCATTGTGTAAACTTTCCCTTTTCATGGGCTTTGACCACTTTGACCATATTAACTCCTTCTTGCTTCAACCGCGGACAAAACCTATTAATGTGCCTGGGGTCTGACCACTTTGACCATATTTACTCATTTCTGCTTCAACTGGGGGCAAAACCTATAAATGTGACCTGGTTGCACTTGTAACACACAGGACAGTTAGGACTGAAATGTTTTCTTTTACACTTCTGACACCACGGAGGTGTATTTGTTGTGTAATTACTAGCATTTTCAGGTCAAAAGCCTTGATTGGTGTAAGGCTTGAAATTCTTCTATTGGCTCTCCATGGGTGAACCATAAGGCTTCTTGTTGTGTTGAAAAGCTTTCCCTTTCCCTGACCATGCCGGAAATTCCTTTGGGGTACATAGGAGTTTTCTTGCGGAACTACACTCCTCAGTGATGCATTCTTAGCCTTCACACTACCCTCATACATGCAACACTTGTTGACCAAGGTAGGAAAATTTGGAAACTATTGGTGCACAAATATCACCTTCAGATCATGCTTCAATTTGTCCTCAAACTTAGCACTCTTTGATCTCTCGTTCCCTTCCTAGTTTTAGTAGGGAACATACTTGGCTAAATCCTCAAACTTAGTTGTGTATTCCTCCACTGACATATTCCCTTATTCTAAACTTAGAAACCTTCTTCATTCTCATATTAGCTGGAAAGTAATTATGTAAGAACCTTTCCTTAAATGTTACCCAATTCACAGTTTGGCGGTCATGTTCCATCTGACGTTTCGTATACTCCCACCAATTTTCTGCTTCTTTCACTATCATATAGGTAGCATATGTGACCTTCTATTTTTCAGTCCACATCATGGCTCGAAAGATCCTCTTCAGCTCTTGGATCTAGTTGTTGCATGCATCAGGGGCAAACCCTCCTTCAAAATTCAATAAGTTGTGCTTACAAAATTCATCCACTCCATGATATGGTGATGGTCCTTAGGCTTGTTGTTGTTGTGCAACCTCATTGTTCAGTTGGTGTAGGTTAGCACTCACATTTTGTATTGTCGTTGTCATAGCAGCCATAAAGTCCATGTTAGCAGTTCCTTTTCCAGCCATTGTCAGTCTGCAAACAATAGACTTTAGTATGATTCACTTCTCATACCGAAAACTCAAACATGTCATAGATACTACAAGCATTTTGACTAAACATCCATGAAACAAACAGACTAGAAGAGGAAACATGTTGGTCTCGTGATTGGTAGACTGTTGACATTAACTCCTAATTAGAGTGAAACATCTTCCAAACAAATGGTGCATTCACCACATGGAAGGCCTCCATCTTTCAACTAGAGCAGACATTAAAGGTGTGTCTGTGTTGAAAGAGTATAGGCCAAATATTTGTGAAAAAACAATAAGTTTTAATAGATCATCTAATAATGGTTCATCTCCAAACAAATTGGTATGTCTTAATTTAATCACATCTTTAGTTGAGTCGTGTAAAAAATGAATAACATTAACATTATTAGAGTATATAGTAGGAAATGCTTTTTTTTTAATTTAGTAGTAATAACTTTGATTATGAAGTCGATGAACAAATAGGGTTTTGAGAAGAAAAGTATGTACTAAGTTTTTTTGAAAAATATAAAAAATGAAAAACAAAATGAAGGATGGCAAACTCACATCCTCCATAGAAATTAACTTGTTGTTAACCAAATGAACTACACTTCTCTTTGGTTGAATTACCTCAAAATATATTAGAAGAAATATCCGCAAATGTATTTTACGATTCCTCCACAAGGTTCATCCACGTAGGGTGAGTCAGGGCCTAAGATCAGGCTGAAAGGCATAGTCGATGGACAACAGGTGAATATTCATGTACTACCCCTTATTGGTCCCAAGGAACGGAGAAGGCTAGGTTAGCCGAATGATGGTTATCGGTTCAAGGACGCAAGGTGCCCCTGCTTTTTCTGGGTAAGAAGGGGTAGAGAAAATGCCTCGAGCCAATGTTCGAGCCCGACGCTACGAGGTAAATAAAAAAATGAAGGACACTTAGCTCGAACCCTAGGTCCTCATACAAAGTAACTTGTTAACCAAATGAGCTAAAGTTGATGAGTTAGTGGCTCGAACTTAGAAGTCGTAAAGAGCTACACGACTTCTGCATATTAAAAAAATCACTCAAAAGTTATAAATGCACATTTTACAGAAGTCATTAAAGTATTGCACAACTCCAGTATGCAAAATTAGTAATGCACAGAAGTCGCACAATGACATCATGACTTCTGAAAATTCTCATCTGGTACCTAATTACTACTATTTTTAATCAAATGGTTAATAAATAGTTCGCATGGAAGTGAACTAAGATGAGGCTCACATATTAGTATCGATTGCCCCAGGATTCCATTATACTTTGATGTCCTTATGCTACAAGAACGACTACTTTAGCCTACACTACAAGAAAAGTTCTTGTTAGCCAAGCTAAATGGCCTGTGTCAAAATTAATGCACAAGCACATGTACTTGCCAATCTAGTTGGACCGTGGAAAAAAAGTACTAAAAGAAGCTTTCCCTTTCTTTATTTTTCTTTCTCCTTTTCCCTCATTTCTTCATTTTTTTTTCTCCTCTCTAGTTTCTTCATTTTTATTTCCCCATCTCCTTCTTTTCTTCAGTTTTCTTTATCCTTCTCCCTCGAACTAAAACTCTCCCTAACACTCGAGACCTCTCATTCCTCCTCTCTCTTTGGAAGCTCCCAATTTCTACAAATACCAAACCCTACTTTCATGTCTTTCTTCTAAGTTACAAATATTCAATATGAACACATAGATTAATTCATAACTGGTATTTATTTCTTGAGAGTAATGCAGAAAAAGTTTAAGTAGAGAGAGTTCAAGCATTAGTGGCGGACCTTTGTCCAGGTTCTTCTTCGGCTTCGCTAGGGATAGCTCGCTTCACTGCCGATGACCTTCAAATTTTCTAGGAATCAAATCAGATTCTCCTCAACATTGATCTCCAAACTACTCATGTTTAATTTCACACTTTGCTCCTTTCCTTAGTTACTCTAGTTAATTAGAAATGTTGTTTGAGCTATATTAACATGTGTTTTTACGATAACAATGTTAAATTATTGTCTCTGAATGATGTGTTATGTAGTAAACTAGGTAACTATTTATATTAGGTTTATCTTCATTTTTGGTTTAACTTATATATCATGTATTCGAGTTGGGGTATGGTCAATCGGTTTGCATGGTGGAAGAAGAAGGCTCTGATGTTGGTAAAGTCGTGTCTCACTTTATATTGACTTGTTTTAGTTGGAATAAGGAAAATCACATAGCCTTAGGGGTTTTAGTTGTGTGAGTGCTATTAGATTTATCATATAGTGTTAATGCACTTTATGTTTTATGGTTTTAATTTGCCACATTCAAGTGATTCTCATTTCATGCGGGTTATACATTGTACATTGTCGCAATATGGTACAATGCTTAAGGATAAATTTTGCATTGGTAAAATTATAGTACAAGTTGGTCTTAACAATATAATAAATATCAAATCTATCATGACATTTCACTATATTGTAACAAATATTATATTATCCTAAAATATGGACCATCACCATAAGGGGAAGGGATCATGCATATCATTCATTAATGCATTTATAACCATTCTCATGCCCCATCTTTGATTAAATACTGATTGATTACACAACCTTTTGGAATCATCAACACATTTTTGCGGTTAAAACGTAGGAAAAACTTTTTTATGCCAAATATTGAAATTTTTTGCTCTTGGACTAGAATTCTAGATTCATGAGTCAATTATTAATCAAGGAAGTTATTAACACATTATCCATGAAGCAGTGCCCTTAATAATCACATGAAATTTAGTTTACATAGAAGCTTCTTAAATGAAATATTTAATTAACAAAACAAATAAAAATGTTTTGTATTTTTGTGTGTGATAAAATTTTGTTTTGTACTTACGTATCTATTAGGTGCAGTGGGAAAATCAAAAGTACATAGTTTTTGAGATAGAAAAATATTTAATACGTTGAATTGATTTTAATTATGTAAATTACTTAATAAATTATAAGAGATTATAAATATTTTATACTACAGGTATGTGACAAACATATGAAAAATCAATCAACCTCTAACTATGTCATAGAGCTTTAATTTTTTGTACATGTTAAAATCATTAGAAACCCTATACATATCGTATAGTGCACACACTTCATGACAAATCTTATGCACTAGGGTAAGAGTTTTACCGAGAGTCAAAGTTATCACCCTCTCATTATATTTTATTATATTAAGTGTTTGGAAATAAAGGCCATGCATAAATATTACGTTCTTAATTTTTTTGTATGGAAAGGGATAAATGTGCATCCTGTTATTATATATATATATATATATATAGTTATATACTTCTTCTCTGTTTGTGGTTAGGAAGTAACGTCTCACATCATAGGTATCTGATATCAGGTTAAGGTATCAAAATGTGTAAAGTGACGTTGGAATGATATAACTGGAAAAAGTAAAAGAAAGAAACACCATGGCCATTTTTGTATCACAGTGAAAGATGGCTACCCCCCACCACTGCCCCACCTTTTTAATTGCAGCACCTTCCTGATACGCGTCGTTAATTTTTAGACTATCGGGTATCATCATTTCATAAAAGAGAATCTTTTTTTCGTATATTACTTAATAGTGTCAGAATTTCTACATTATCACCTCATCTTTTATTCGTATGTTAATTAATAGACATTAATAATATATAATATCTATACTTCTATATACTATATACTACATATACTTCTATACTTCTATACTTTTATACTATTAATAAAGTCAAAACTTGAAATAACTTTTCTCATGATGTAATTTTCATTTCCTATATTGCCCTTAACATTACTTAATTTTTACAAAAAACTATATAATCCTAAGCAACTACCACCAATACATTAATTAACCACATATCTCACCTTAAATTAAACATTATCATAAACACACACAAAATATAATATAAAGTACATCGAACACAACAAATACATTTTAATTCACAAAAATGAAATATATAAAAATTAAATATGTAGTATCACACAATATTCGCTGGTAGGCACGAACTGCCTGTACAAACTAGTATGTATAAAAGGAAAACTTCTAATAACTACATATATGGTGTAATTATCTCTTATCTATTTTACCATTGTAATTAACTAAAATTATAATATTTTCTCACATAACAAAAAATATTAATGAAAACTAGAGTAAATTACATACACCAAAAATATCAAATCTCCAATGTAATTTTTAATAATATCACAATTCATTTTCATATTTTTTTACCATGTACATTATAATTTCATATATACTCAATACAAAAATGCAGTAAAATTAAATATTAAATACTACTAAATAAGAATGTGGATCACCAGACATACAGTACTTGTCAGCACGCTAGTATTAATAAATGGAGTTAGTACTTCCCTATCGTAAATTAGATTTATCATATTTTACATTTTTTAATATTTTATATTTTAACTTACATCTTATTATTTTTTCTAAAATTAAATCTTTATTATCATCCATTTTTACTTTTTGATATCATTTAATTAACTTTTATGGAAGCTAAATATAAATTTAACATATAATATTGAAAATATATGGTTTAAAACGCTAGTAATAATGATATAATAAAGTTTATCTACACTAGTCAATAATGGGAAAATACAAAATAATCACCCACCATGATGTGATTTATGATTTCCTATTTTGCCTTCATCATCTTTTTATTTAAAAAACATATAATATTATCTTCTTATTTTACACTTATCATTTTCTTATTTTAAAATTGTTTAAAAAATTGAACATTATACCAAAGAAGTATTTGATATCAATCAAATAAGTTAAACTGCAAATTGTAAATATTTGGTACCCAAAAAATAAAAATATGGTCGGCAAGTAAAAAGTGTTTGTCACCACGTTAGTATTAATAGTATAAATTTTTTTATACTTACAATATATAAATATTAAATTCTTATCAAAACACTATATATTTTTAATTTAAGCATAGGTGTATTCATTGTTACCTTTTATTTTCAGATATTTCACTTAGATTAAGAGAGATTGATATATGATTAACAAAACTAAATCATTTTCTCATTTTTTGTTAAACCGTGTTAATAAATAAAAGTGTTTTGATAACAAATTTATTTATTGTGGATAATATTATTGAAGAAATGTCCTATAAATCAAACCAACAAAAAACTCTACCATCCTTATAAAAAAGATGGAGAGAATGATTATTGTGAGAACAATTAATATGAATCATTTGATCTTATTTGAATGATCAAGATTAAAAGAATTGATCGCGTGCCCAGTAACTAACTTTTAATTATAATCGTCTATGTGTGGTTGTAAGGCATAGATTTATTATTCTCACAGTTTTTATATGAGAATTATTCTCACTTGGGTTACTCCCACTTTTACCATAGATTACATCATCTCCTTATATATACACATATTTCTAGTATTAAATGAGAAATAAGTTATTTAAAAGAAATTAACTAATTTATGGATCAAACGTGAGTCAGATTAGATTGGGTAAGGCTTACTCCTTACTTGTCTTAATATTGATCGACATATTTTTGAACTCAAATCCAACCTTAGGCCTAAAGGTTTACACGATCCTAATTGTCATCCAAGCTAACTTTTAAACCTGAAACATCCTTAGATTTGATTAAATATAATATATTTTCCTTCATTATAGACAAAGTCTTTTTAATATTAATTATTTTTATGTATACAAAACTTACATAAGAAAAACATACATGCACATATTTTGTGAATCGTTTGCATGTACACATATGTTAAAAAGATTAGAGAATTAATCACATGTGAAATGATATATGTATTGTGGCGGTAGATCATTTACAAAGGAGTGTCCTAAATAACTAGCAAAAAGAATTAAAAAACACTATTAAAAAATTCGAATATATACAAATAGATAAGTTGTTGCAACCAAATGCAATATTTGCTTTGGGCAAAATATATGTCATAATTTTGTAAATAATTAAACAATCACATATAAGTAGGAGTCAATGGTGAGCCTGGGGCATGTTGGATCTGGTAAAACTTGTTTCTTACCCAATCCTAAATATTGATCAAAATTAATTTCTACATTCGAATGTGACCTAGACTTGATGAAACCCGACGATTTGTACCCTTTATGTTTGTTAGCTCCTTGGGGTGTGAGTTTTTATGCACGAACTGCCTGTACAAACTAGTATGTATAAAAGGAAAACTTCTAATAACTACATATATGGTGTAATTATCTCTTATCTATTTTACCATTGTAATTAACTAAAATTATAATATTTTCTCACATAACAAAAAATATTAATGAAAACTAGAGTAAATTACATACACCAAAAATATCAAATCTCCAATGTAATTTTTAATAATATCACAATTCATTTTCATATTTTTTTACCATGTACATTATAATTTCATATATACTCAATACAAAAATGCAGTAAAATTAAATATTAAATACTACTAAATAAGAATGTGGATCACCAGACATACAGTACTTGTCAGCACGCTAGTATTAATAAATGGAGTTAGTACTTCCCTATCGTAAATTAGATTTATCATATTTTACATTTTTTAATATTTTATATTTTAACTTACATCTTATTATTTTTTCTAAAATTAAATCTTTATTATCATCCATTTTTACTTTTTGATATCATTTAATTAACTTTTATGGAAGCTAAATATAAATTTAACATATAATATTGAAAATATATGGTTTAAAACGCTAGTAATAATGATATAATAAAGTTTATCTACACTAGTCAATAATGGGAAAATACAAAATAATCACCCACCATGATGTGATTTATGATTTCCTATTTTGCCTTCATCATCTTTTTATTTAAAAAACATATAATATTATCTTCTTATTTTACACTTATCATTTTCTTATTTTAAAATTGTTTAAAAAATTGAACATTATACCAAAGAAGTATTTGATATCAATCAAATAAGTTAAACTGCAAATTGTAAATATTTGGTACCCAAAAAATAAAAATATGGTCGGCAAGTAAAAAGTGTTTGTCACCACGTTAGTATTAATAGTATAAATTTTTTTATACTTACAATATATAAATATTAAATTCTTATCAAAACACTATATATTTTTAATTTAAGCATAGGTGTATTCATTGTTACCTTTTATTTTCAGATATTTCACTTAGATTAAGAGAGATTGATATATGATTAACAAAACTAAATCATTTTCTCATTTTTTGTTAAACCGTGTTAATAAATAAAAGTGTTTTGATAACAAATTTATTTATTGTGGATAATATTATTGAAGAAATGTCCTATAAATCAAACCAACAAAAAACTCTACCATCCTTATAAAAAAGATGGAGAGAATGATTATTGTGAGAACAATTAATATGAATCATTTGATCTTATTTGAATGATCAAGATTAAAAGAATTGATCGCGTGCCCAGTAACTAACTTTTAATTATAATCGTCTATGTGTGGTTGTAAGGCATAGATTTATTATTCTCACAGTTTTTATATGAGAATTATTCTCACTTGGGTTACTCCCACTTTTACCATAGATTACATCATCTCCTTATATATACACATATTTCTAGTATTAAATGAGAAATAAGTTATTTAAAAGAAATTAACTAATTTATGGATCAAACGTGAGTCAGATTAGATTGGGTAAGGCTTACTCCTTACTTGTCTTAATATTGATCGACATATTTTTGAACTCAAATCCAACCTTAGGCCTAAAGGTTTACACGATCCTAATTGTCATCCAAGCTAACTTTTAAACCTGAAACATCCTTAGATTTGATTAAATATAATATATTTTCCTTCATTATAGACAAAGTCTTTTTAATATTAATTATTTTTATGTATACAAAACTTACATAAGAAAAACATACATGCACATATTTTGTGAATCGTTTGCATGTACACATATGTTAAAAAGATTAGAGAATTAATCACATGTGAAATGATATATGTATTGTGGCGGTAGATCATTTACAAAGGAGTGTCCTAAATAACTAGCAAAAAGAATTAAAAAACACTATTAAAAAATTCGAATATATACAAATAGATAAGTTGTTGCAACCAAATGCAATATTTGCTTTGGGCAAAATATATGTCATAATTTTGTAAATAATTAAACAATCACATATAAGTAGGAGTCAATGGTGAGCCTGGGGCATGTTGGATCTGGTAAAACTTGTTTCTTACCCAATCCTAAATATTGATCAAAATTAATTTCTACATTCGAATGTGACCTAGACTTGATGAAACCCGACGATTTGTACCCTTTATGTTTGTTAGCTCCTTGGGGTGTGAGTTTTTATATTTTTACAAAGGCTTGTATGTTTCCCATACACTAATACTATGTACACCAGTGTCTTGGCATATACACATGTCATATACCCAGGTATTAGAGATTAAGTTAGGATAAGAGGGACGTCTACTTTGTCGGTGTTGACCTTGCGTCATATATGGTATTAGCATTATGGAGCACCAAGATTTATACATTTATTATGAGTTAAGTGTTAGATAAGCTAGTCTTTTCTCGTTTCTAACCCATGGTATTTGGTTTCATTTCTTTCGAGATGAGATTCAATTTGGCGAACTTAACAATCCTAGAACCTTTATAGAAGTCCATCTTAATATATTCTAGTAACCCATGGTAGGATTATGGGCTATAAAGGTTCCAAAAACCTTATAAGTTTTACTTTTTTAACACATGAGAAGAAAATCACTTTTATCCCTTTATCTTTATCTTAAAATGAGACTTATCATCCTCTAAGTTAGATGACTACATCATTCATGCCCAAGTAATATGAGGATTTCATTACACTTTGATGTTATTATGCCACAAGGATGACTACTTTTCAATCATAGCCTACTCGCCGAGGGGCTTAATGCCTAAGGATAAATTTTGCATCATAAGCTTGGAGTGACACCATATGGTTCCAGTTGGCCAATTTACAATGTCATTTCACTTTATTGTACTAAAGGCTACATTACCTCAAAATATGGACCATCACCACAAGGTGAAGGCATCATGGATATCATTCATTCATGCATACATTCATAACCATTGTCACGTCCTCATCTTTGGTTGAATACTGGTTACACAACTTATTGGAGTCGTCAACACATTTTTCTAGTTAAAATATAGAAAAACCTTTTTATGCCCAATATTGGAAAGTTTTGCCTTTGAACCCAAATTCTGGATTCATGAGCCAATTACAGATCAAGGAAGCTATTAACACCTCGTCCGTTATTAAACAATATCCTTAATAATTGCATGAGATTTAGTATACCTAAAAGCTCATTAAATCAAATATTTAATTAACAAAATAAATAAAATGTACTTTTTATTTTTGTGTCTAATAAAAGTTCGTCTTATTTCCACGTTTCCATATGTGCAATAGAAAAATTAAAACTACAAATTATCGAATAAAGAAATGTTTAGTGTGTTGAATTAATTTTAATTATGAAAATAACTTAATAAGTTCTAATTAATTATAAATATTTTATACAACAGTAAAATCAATCAACCTCTAACCTATGTCATATAGCTTTATTTTGTTGTACATGTTAAAATCATTACAAAACCCTATACATATCATATACCGCACACACTTCATCACAAGTCTTATGCACTAGGCTAAGAATTTTACTGAGTCAAAGTTAACACCCTCTCATCATACTTTAAACATAGCATCTTTAAAGTCTTTGGAAATATAGGCCCTACAACATCTAGATGCCTATTGAGAATATCTTAAGCATACTAGTCTTGTTGCAAAATAACAAACAAGGTTTTTGAATTTAATTTAAAATGCTAAATCAAAACTTATTTATTATGGCTGAAGAATTAAGGACAGTCTGGTTAGCATAAATTAATTGTATGATAGCATGTCTGATTACTACTTTACCAAAGAAAGCTGTATAGTAAAAGATATTTTCCGAAAATCCTCTCACCAACAAGAAACATATGAACTATTTGAACTTTCAAATAATAACTATTGCTATTCCAAAAAACTGCGACACAAGAAATCCTATTCCAAAATAAATTTATATTATATTAATAACTATTGCTTCAGATTTTACATAATTCAATTGTTAAAGTCATCATTAAGTATAAAATTTGATTTAAAAACCATAATATTATAACAAAATAAAAAAAACCCATACTTAAAAAATGCCTTTAAAATCAAATTTAAATTATAAAATGACTATTAATGTAGTCTACATTTATTGGAAAATTAAAATATAATTTTTTTACAACAAGTGAATTGCACCAGTTAAAAGTTAGTTGAGTGTGACCGTGAGGAACTAGATCGAATTTAACAACGACTATTGATTCAAATGGTACATGCTTGATTTCCCTTAAGTAAAGTCTCGGGTTCGAGTCTTATGGATGAAAAATGTCCGCTGGGAGAGTTAGTCTCACATATCTGTGGATGTTTCCGGCTGGAATATGATTGTCTCAAATGCGATGATACATATGAGAAACCGAACTAGATGAACTTTCAATTTAAAACGAGGAATTATCTTACATCATCAGAATAAATCTGCCTAACGTTCCTCCTTGTATATTTAATAAGGCAAGTTTAAAAGAAAAACTAAATGCTAACTATGTTGAAAGTATAAAAAAAACAATATTTTTTCCCACTCTTTAGCACTAAGGAGAATATTTAGGAATACGCATAAGTAGAATATGTATTCATCAACAAGACATTAGTCTAGTAGTGTAATGTCTTAATGAATATTCGGATGATCAAAATGTCAAAAGTTCAATTCATGAGAGTGACATTTGTTGAGAGATAATCACGCAGTCCGAAATGATTAATTCCTTAGCCAAAAGGTGAGAGAACACCATTTTTAATACAAAAAAAGAATATATATTCTTAATTCATGTAAAAAGAACTTTATGTATAAAAACCAATCAAAACTTGAATTCTTTAAACATTTTCAATTGGACCCTTCTATATGGAAAAAGTACTAACATATAATTTTTGTTTCTTTCTATTTAGCAGTATTTACCACAACTAAGTTGATTGTATTTGTTTTTGGTAATAGAATATTTAGATGGAAATGAAAATATCACAAACATATTTTATACCTTGCATTCCTACCGTTCAAATATCAACCTCCAAATACATTATACAAACTAAATAGACATATCTTGTCGAGATCTATATTAAAATTTTTATCCTGCAACAAACATTCATAGTAATTAAAAATTTAAATTTCACTATTTTCCTGATTTTGCTTCATTGAGATTGATATAAATTTTATTTATTTATTACCAAGGTTATATTTTGATCATATAGTAAAAGAACTAATTCCTTTTTAGGTGTATAATTGTCTTTCCCAACAAATTTTACTTATTTAAATATTTTTTGGTTGCCCAATAATCTAACAAAGCCTTCCATTAATGTATCAATGTCATATTGATAAAAGATGATTTGGGAGATAGTGTGAGATTGAAAGTTGATTAAAACACTAACCTTTCCCTTGAATCTGTTGGTGCCCCAACCCCAACCCCACCCAGAAAGTCAATGGCAATCGTATATTCATAGATTCACACACTCTCATCTTTTTTTCTCTCTCACACCTTTCTTGTCCTCAAAGTTCTAAATTCTATATATACTCTCACACTCAATCTTAATAATTTTATTACCAAAATATCTTATTTTTTCTTTTCATTTTCACTCCCAAAAAAATGCATCTCTACAATGCATGGCTTCCACCACCCGTCGCCGCCCAGACCGCCGCCGAAAGAGATTCCTTCCACCGCCTCGTCTCAATCCTTAACTCCTCCTTCCGCTCCGATGATCCCGATTCCGTTTATTCTACTCTCAAATATATCTCTGTTCTTGACCTGTTAGTTTTGACTTTCGATTTTCTCTTTTTCTTTCTTTTCCCCTAATTTCAAAATTACTCCATTTTGATTTTAGTTATTGTGATTGTTACTTTTTATGTTTGTTTTTGCTCTATTGTATATACGACTTAATTCAGAAAAAAAATCTATTAATTTCGTTTTAGATTGATCTTAATTCTCAAAATTAAGCTAATACTGCACTTTCTGTACTAGTTTGTGAACTAGTTAAAGGTCGTGCTTATGAAGTATTGAAAATAAAAGTTACTGAAATATAAAGCTGTTTCGTGTTTTTATGGCTTAAGGAGTTTGAAATTCGTTAATGATTTTCTGTATTAAGTTTCAATTTTGCAGATTTTTGTTTGAAAAATTAATTATGGTAATACTATACTTTGTGTGCTTAGTTCTGAGAAGTTTTTTGTGTTTAGTGAAGTATTGGAGATGGAAGTTACTGAACTAACAAACTATTTCATGCTTTTATGCCTTGAGGAGTGTGAAGTTCATTCCTGTTTTTTGTAAAAAAGTTGCAATTTGGCAGATTAGTAACTTGACTGAAAAAATTAACAGTTCTTTATGCATATGATTGTGATTATGTATTTAAATGCATGCTTAAAAGTTATGTGCTTTATGTGTCACTTGATAGATATGTCAGAACATGAACATATGAGTTATGCTCTATGTTTGCTACTTTGGTCTATTCTATAAAATAGAGCAAGACATGAGATTAAAAAGTAGAATACACAGAACTGAACATACCTTCCATCCCGTTCTATCTGTGCACCAGAAACTATCTTAGAATGTTATCACGGAACTGTAGCTTGATATGTTATGTGTAAACAATTACCT
Organism: Lupinus angustifolius; assembly: GCF_001865875.1. Lineage (NCBI taxonomy): Eukaryota > Viridiplantae > Streptophyta > Magnoliopsida > Fabales > Fabaceae > Lupinus > Lupinus angustifolius. The sequence continues at coordinate 16,915 of NW_017719231.1, forward strand.
TCGTTCAGCAGTTTTATAATACTGTTAATGTCATTACTTTTATGCTATCCGATTTGATATTCTTGTTAGTAAGCCACTTGCTCCAGTATGAGTCGTCAAGGGGTTTTCTACTCATGCCTTCGCCTTGTTTTTGGACAGAATTAGTGGAATTAAATGAATCTAACGTTTTTATGTGTTGTGCAGTTTCATAAAGGCGAAAAGTGATGTATCTTTGGAAGATGTTCAATCCCTTATTCAGACGGGTCTTGAATTGTTTCACTTGTCTCGTAATAAGCTTTATGCCCAGGTGCTGCATTTTGTCTCAGATATCTGTGTTTTCTAATTTCATGCATCTCTGCATTCTCTTGAATGATTGTCTCACTTTTTGTTTATTAGGTTAGATGGGGAAATTTGTTAGTCAGACTTCTCAACAGGTATAGGAAAAAGGTTGCATTGACTATTCAGTGGAGGCCTTTATACGATACTCTGACTAGCACACATTTTACTAGGTATGTTGTGTATTTGCTGCTACAGCCTTAATTGGTTAAACTATCCTGTGTTATCCATAATTTGCGATGCTTATAGGAATATTTTATAATTAACTAGTGAAAACAAAGGAAAATTAAAGAACAGAAAACCAAATCTAAGGATTTAATACTAGATATTGTTAGAAATATAATAAGTATTCACGTTCCTTCAATCTTCATGTGTTACCTAACAACTTATGCTTTTGAGTGTTAGGTCGTTACCTAGTTATCAGAGCTTCTATGACCAATTGGTCTAGTGTTCAACTCTGTATTCCCACACTATTAAAAATCTGAATTTCTGCAATGTGGGCATGAGCATTGTTCGCTCTTCAAGCCCAAAGGGCTCCTGCATGAGGGGGTGCTTTAAAAATATAATAAAGCTAATTGTGTCTTCACTCAATAGTTTAAGCTTTTCAGAGAATTGGTTCATGATGGATTTATATCTTTTTTATAAATTCATGTTGGTCTTCCAAATTCCATGATGTCTTCTTAAATTTTCCTTTTTCACTTTTACGCTTAAATAACCTCTTGTTAATTCAGAATACTGAATCAAATACATGTTGGACATTTTATTTCTTCTATGCCTATTATAAAATATTGGGCTGGTGTTTGGATTATATTGTTGTTACAGAAGTACAGGTCCAGAAGGTTGGAGAATAAGACAACGGCATTTTGAAACTATAACTTCCCTTGTTCAATGTTCCCGGAAGTTCTTCCCATCAGGTTCTGCCTTTGAGATATGGTCTGAGTTTAAGTGAGTGCTCTGCTATTATATCTGCATAATGGATAAAGTTGAATTGTTATGAGTGTTTTATTTTTTTGTTTTTATATATTTTGTACTTTATATTGACGCTGAGCTAAATTAAAGTGAACTATCTATAGTTCCATTTAGTGGAATTATTCTTGAGCCGCAATAGGACTTACTCTCTTTTATTTATTCTTTTTCAAACTTCCAGCCTTTGATTTAATATATATTCTTATTAATGCCTTTTCTTTTGGTCAATGATTAATTTGTAGATCTTTATTGCGAAACCCATGGCATAATTCCACTTTTGAAGGTTCTGGATTTGCAAGACTGTTTCTCCCAACAAATCTAGACAATCAGGCTTTTTTTACACAGTAAGAAGCATAAATTTCATAGGTTTTTTTATTCTGTCATATCTGGCATGACTTCCTTTCGAATTAAGTTTTTTAATTGGATTGGCAGTGATTGGATAAAAGAGTGTATGGACTTGTGGCAATCTATACCAAATTGCCAATTCTGGAACAGTCAATGGGCAGATGTTATAGCTCGGGTTGTAAAAAATTACCACAATGTTGACTGGGAGGACTTTTTGCCTTCCCTTTTTGCTAGATACTTGAATATGTTTGAGGTGAGCATATAATTTCTTCCAGCAGTGTTTGTCTTGTCAACATTTTAATTAGATATTTTGGCATCCGAAGCAGATTAAATGAAAATGACCAGGAAGTAAATAAACACATGCAATCTCTGTCTTTGCTACTCAAGCTGAAGCTTATTTCTTGTTTTTTCTTTTCAAAATTAGAATTGATGAGCTTGTTTGTTATAGGAGTTTAGTTTCTGCTATTGAACATTTAAAAGATACTTTTTAACTCCTCCCTTTAGTGATTAATTATATTCAAGTGTTTAGTGGTGAATATTAAAAGAACGGGTTTCTCTTATGCGGGTTATCCTGAACGTTAGGCTTTTGCATAATTGATCACATATTTATAACTTATCCTTTCACTGTTGATAAGTAAACTGGTTGTACCTGTTGAGAAGCAATCCTGGTTGTATTGTGGCGGATACTAGTCAATTGCTAGATATGTCATAGTCACTGTGCCAATGCTCCTGGGATGGCTGATAGTCAAACCTAGTTGCGCTGTAGCTGGCACTATTCTACCAAAAGACCAACGTGCCCATTTCTACTATTATGTTTTTTTGTTTGTTTCTTTTCATTAGCATTCATATACACATGCATTGATAGACAGTCTTGGAATGCATAGAGGCAAATAGGAACTCATCTGAATTCACCACTAATAATTTCTGATCTTACCGTGACACATCTATATCAGTTATTTTCCTGCATCATCACCTATCAGTGTAGTATAGATTATGTGCGCTGTAGTGTTAGGATAGGTTAGCTAAGTTAAGCTAGAGCCAGTTGTGCTAGTGCCATCTGGCAGCTACCATTGTATCAGAACTTCTATAAATAGAAGTCTGTCGTAACTAACTCAATCAATGAAAGAAGTTTGTTTTCGGTTACTCTATCTCCCTTCTATCCTCTCTCTCTCAATTCTCTCTTTTCTAAGATCACCATGAAGACCATTGCAACATTATGATATACTAATACCACCACTATCACTACTGGAGTACTGGTGCCAGATTTGTTTTTCTTCGTGAAACATGTACTGATGTTTTTTAAGTTTTTTATCAATCTTCATATTGCATGTCATGACTCGTCACCCCAATTGTTGGGTTATCTAAATGCCAATTTCAGCACGAGCAGTAATTGTTTAAGGCTCTTAGCTATAAATTTTTGTTGCACAAAGTGTAACTTTTAGATTTGGCTGTAAAGTCCCTACCTTGCTAGCAAAACTAGCTAAGCACATTTTCAAATTCTATAGCAAAACTAGCTAAGCACATTTTCAAATTCTTGTATGAAGTACGTTATGCATCCTTTGGCTAAAATATTATGATCAGTTGATTAATAGACCCACCCACCATAGTTGTCCTGCTATGTTTGGTATAGATCATGTTAGTTATTTATCATACAAGCTAATTGATCTCTATCAGCTTACCCGATTCTCTACCAGAGGCAAAATATTGGTTAGTCATTTGGATCAATCATACATTCATGCTTGCACTTGTGAATCACAGGTTCCTGTTGCAAACGGAAGTGGATCATATCCCTATTCACTGGATGTCCCGAGATACACAAGGTTCTTGTTCTCTAATAAAACTGCCACCCCATCAAAGGCTACTGCTAAGTCAATTGTAAGCAAATGTGCTGTGGCTTACTCTTTTGGTATTATAACATTGGGACCATGTTGCTGTTCTGTTATTAGTTAAATGGTCTTTTGTAATTATAACTGCAGGTGTATTTACTAAAACCTGGTAGTTCAGCACAACAGCACTTTGAGAAGTTGGTCAACATTTTGGAACAGTTAGTTTACTCACATAGTGCTCGTATTATTTGGCATAGTTAAGTTAGTCTTCTCTTCAGTTTAGTTATTTTCGTAGTTTTCTTACCAGTTTCTATTTTGTAGATATTATCACCCCTCAAATGGTGGTCGCTGGACTTACTCATTGGAGCGGTTTTTGTTCCATGTGGTGATTCAATTTCAGAAGCGTCTACAGAATGAACAGTTGTAAGAATAAATTATAATTTGTCATTTGTTCTGCCTTTTCTGTGTTAGTTTTATACAACTGAAGAAGTTCTGTAATACAGGGGTATAAATAATAGCAGACGTGCTGAACAGCATCTTGGGGAATCAGAGAGGGTTTTCTTTGTTAATTCGGTGCTGAAGTTAATTGATCGTGGTCAATACAGCAAGAATGAACATCTCTCTGAGACAGTTGCTGCAGCAACTTCCATATTGTCCTATGTGGAACCCTCATTGGTTCTACCATTTGTGGCATCTCGGTTTCGTATGGCCCTTGAGACGGTTAGTAGTACTGCGTGAATTTATTCTATGGTATAATTTTAGAATTTATATGTTGTTAGTGGCTTGCCAAAAGCTTAATTTTCTTCTTGATAGAATGTCTAATGCTGGATAGGATATTCTTTACACTGTCCAAATGGTGTGTTAGATTAGTTTGTGTTTCTGATTAAATCCATTTTTGCTTGGCCAGATGACTGCCATCCACCAGTTGAAAATTGCAGTTATGTCTGTGGCATTTGTTGGGCGTTCACTCTTTTTTACATCTTTATCTGCTTCCTCCATGAAACCACTTGATATTGGTGGTGGTGATGACGCATTCATTGATCTTGTGGGGCTTTCATTATCCAATGCATTACTTGGCATGGATGCTAATGACCCTCCAAAAACCATGGCTACCATGCAATTGATTGGTTCCATTTTTTCAAATGTGAGCTCTCAACTTCTTGATATATATGAATAAACAGTTTCTTACTGCTAGTGAGAAGGTTTAACCTATCTACCCTTTAAATGCAGCTGGCTTTATTGGATGATAACATTGATGACTTATCATTTATGCCCATGATCCGCTTTTCTGAATGGTTAGATGAGTTCTTATGCCGTCTGTTTTCCTTACTTCTACACTTGGAACCCAGCAGTGTTGTGTAAGTAATGGTGCCAAATCTCCCTCTTGAATGTTACTTTATTTGGAAACATTATTTCACTGGATATTTTTGTATATTTCTTATTACTCTTTAACATTTAGATAATTGCTTTCTGGTATATTAGAAATGAAGGTCTGCAGTCATCAGCTGCATCAGGAACTTTTCTGGTTGATGATGGTCCGTACTACTTTTGTGTGCTTGAGATTCTTCTAGGGAGGCTGTCAAAATCACTTTATAACCAGGTTCTACTTCATGACTTAAAATATGCGATAGATACATACTGCAATGTCTGGGCTACTATATTTTGTTACATTTCTTTCTCATGTAAACAGGCTTTGAAGAAAATTTCCAAGTTTGTGAGGACAAATATTCTTCCGGGTGCTATTGCTGAGGTTGGACTGCTCTGTTGTGCATGCCTTCACTCAAACCCAGAAGCAGCAGTTAGTCAAATTGTCGAGCCAATATTAGTGTCTGTAATATCCTCTTTGAAAGGAACACCAGGGACTGGATTTGGAGGAGGAACTTTTGAGGCTTCTGCTTCAACAAAGGTACCATTTTTTGCAGTGCGATTATCTTTCACTGCAATGTTGCTGCTGGATTCCCTTCAAAGTTGAGACTTTTTTCTCCAGGTTAAATCAACGATTTCACCAGCTCTTGAAGCTGCAATTGACTATCAACTAAAGATATTATCAGTTGGCATCACATATGGAGGCCCAGCACTCCTCCGCTACAAGGATCAATTCAAAGAAGCTATCTTCTTGGCTTTTGACTCACCATCTTGGAAGGTCTTATTCTTAGGCATTTGATTAACTTGTTCAAATAAGTTTATTATGTTCTCTTACTATTAGACATAAAATTTGGTGATGAATGGTGGTTCAATGGTTCCTTATCTAAAGTTGATTGTTGTTACTGTCGATGACAGATTAATGGGGCAGCTGATCATCTTCTTCGGTCCCTTCTTGGAAGTCAGATTCATTATTATCCAATAGATCAGTATAAGTATGTATCTACAAGGGTTGCATATTTTTATGTGTATTTTGTTCTGCTTCCTCATTCTGTTTGCTTTATATCTCTCTGCAAATCTACTTTTTTTGTTTTGTTTTGTATAGGTGTGTTCTTAGTCACCCTGATGCAGCTTCTCTAGAGCAATGGATTAGCACAAAAGACTTTTCTAATGATGAACGATTGACCCCAAAGTGGCATATTCCTTGTGATGAAGAAGTTCAGTTTGTAAATGAGCTTTTGGACATTCACTTTAAGTCAGCTTTGGATGATCTGTTGAAAATATGCCAATCTAAAATCCATGCTGACCAAGGTATACACATAAGCATTTCTCTCTCGTATATTTATCCAGCATCCTTAGCAAGATTCCTTCTGTTCCTTTCGAACAAAGTTAGAGGAGTAGTAGTAATTATAATTTTTATCTCATTAAAATATATATGTTGATAGTGATTATTCTGAATTCTTGGAATTACTTACTGTTTTTTTAATATCTTCCCATGTTTTGTAAATCATCAGAGATATATTTGGATACTAGTGTTCCCTGAAGGAAGTTCCTTATATAAAAGTTTGTTTTTTGTTGTTGAATATAATTACTAATTTGTCACACAGGAGATGAGAAAGAGCACTTGAAAGTAACTCTTTTACGTATTGAATCAACTTTGCAAGGACTTTTTTCTTGCTTGCCTGATTTTGTCCCCGGCTCTAGGAATGAAATGGTTGACGATTCAAATCATATGTTTCTAATTGCTGGAGCAACAGGTTGTACTGTTGGTAGTACTGCTCTGCGAGAAAAAGCTACTGAGATTGTACATGCAGCCTGCAAGTAAGGGTCACCGTTAGAAGTTACTTTGTATGTCATTCCTTCGATTTATATGCTTGTGTTTTCATGAATCCCATTTTTCTTTGCTTATTGAACAGACATGTCCTTGAGAAAAATTCAGATGACAGCATCCTGTTGATACTCATTATTCGTATTATGGATGCTTTAGGAAATTATGGTAATGAATGTGCTATCTGGATACGTTTATATATATTGTTCCAAATTCTGTTTGTATATTCACTGCTTAACTTATTCTGTTTCCGATTTCCAACACAGGAAGTTTGGAATATGATGAGTGGTCTAGTCACAGACACTCTTGGAAGTTGGAATCTGCTGCCATAATAGAACCTCCAATTAATTTCATTGTGTCATCTCATTCTAAAGGAAAGAAAAGGTATTAACTTCCTTGTTCACAGGAACACCATGCCAATTCCTTCGATAGAACATTGATGTTTATCATCATTGCAGACCTAGGTGGGCTCTTATCGACAAAGCATTCATGCACAATACATGGAGATCTTCACAAGCAACCTATCATCTTTACCGTACGAGTGGAAATTTTTTTCCATCAGATCATGTAACTCTTTTGATGGACGATTTATTGAGTCTCTGTTTGCACAGTTATGAAACTGTCCACCTGTAAGTCAGAAACATACTTCTGTGATTTTTTTGTATAAGCACTTGTTTTTTATATTTTATGATTTTATCTGAGAGCATATTTATATTTTACATGGTTGACCTCGGGTAGGAAGTTTAGCTATTCAATGAACAAGCAAATAATGCAGAATACTTTTGAAGGATCAAAATAGCAGCATGAAATCAGTTCAAAGACTTTGCCTTTTAGTAGCATTTAGAGAGAGAGAGAGTTTTAATCAGTTTAGTCAATCAACAAACAAAGAATGCACAGTTATTTTGAAGTAGCAAAATAGCATAATGAAATCAGTTCAAAGACTTTGGCATTTAATACCATTTAGAGAGTATTGCATCTTCATTGATCTAAAGTGGCATGGATTGTGACTTCTAAGTTGTGTAACTATATGGACAATGGTTCATAGGAAACAGAAGGGAAAAGAAAAAGGAACATGAAAGTGTTGTTTTGACAAAGCAAAAGGAACATGAAAGTGTTCTGGTGCTTACATTCTGGTATCATGTGGAATTTCATTATGTTTTTACATATTAAATTGATTTGCAAATTTTTATCTTGATTTTCTTTCCTTTTGGATGTCAGCACTCATCCAATAATCTAACACGTTTTATTTAATACCACTACAACTTTTTTCCTTTTTCTTGCTTGAATGAAATTTCGTATATGATGACAGACTTGCCGGAAAAGCTCTAGTAAAGCTGATCAAGAAGTGGCCATCTATGATTTCAAAGTGTGTTATCACCCTTACCCATAACTTGCAGGACCCCAATGCAAAGGAATATGCAGTGCTGGGTTCTTGTTCAGTCCTATCCTCACAAGCAGTTCTCAAGCATTTGACAACGGTGATTTTCAAGGATCATGTTCTTAAAATTGTCTTTATGGTTTCTCTTACAAATTTTCAAACACACTTGTTCAGCCAATACTTTTGTGGCTCTTACATACTTTCTCTTTGATTTAGGATCCAAAATCTTTTTCTTCATTTATTTTGGCGATTCTTTCAAGGTAATTCGATTTTCTCTATCTCCCGTTTTGGATTTAAAAATGCTGTACCATGTGCAGTACAAGAGAATAATAGTTTCACCGGTTTGTTGTTGCAGTTCTCATCATGAATCCTTGAAAGCTCAGAAAGCAATTAATGAGGTAAACTTATTCCATATAAGATTATTACAGTTTTAATGTGTGCTTTTTCTCGTTTAACATTTCCTTACATTCAACAGCTTTTTGTAAAGTACAACATCCAATTTTCTGGAGTATCTAGAAGCTTTTTCCAGATATCAGACAAAGACAATATTGGTGGGCTGGCCTTCTCAGATTTGGTTTCCCAGATTGGCTCTCTGAGCTTTGATTCTACTGGCTTGCATTGGCGGTAAATGTGTCTCATTTGATCTCTTTTCTTCTGGTTGTAACTTGGTCTGAAATTTGTTTGAAAGTCATCATAGATGAGTTGTTCGGATGCATATTTGAGTTCTGTCTTGATGATACTTTTTTCCGTACTCTTCTTCTTCTTGCGACTCATTCGATCATTCTTCTTTCTTTCTTTCTGATTGTACTGTATTCTTCTTCTTATTAGTATTAGTGTGTCCAAAACATTGGTGTAATAGTTTCTTTTTTCAGGTATAATTTAATGGCTAACAGAGTTCTGCTCTTGCTGGCTTTGGCTTCTCGGAACCACCCAAATTCATCATCTAAAATTCTGAGTGAAACTGCTGGTTTGTATAACTTCTGATTTGTTTCTTGATCTTTCTCTTCCATTGACTGGTTTTAGGGGCTCTTTGTTTGCATATTCAAGTACATATTGCTGCAATATTTATTTGTGCAATGTGTTTATGCTGTGCATGTGGTTTTGCTTATTTAGGACACTTTTTGAAAAACTTGAAAAGTCAACTTCCTCAGACAAGGATACTTGCAATTTCGGCTCTGAATACGCTATTAAAGGAATCACCTTATAAGCTGTCTCCTATTGAGAAATCTGCTGTACTTGAGGATTTACAAGGCAATTTCAAGTCATCCCTTGAAGGAGCTTTAACTAGAGCTTTTCAGGAAGAGGGTTTTTTCAACGAGACACTAACTAGTCTATCTCATGTTCATATAATAACTGATACTGAAACTGCTACTAGAGGAAATCAAGGAGATTCCAGTTTCCAAAGCTTAGCAGACAAATCTATAACCCGCTTCTATTTTGAGTTTTCGTCTTCATGGCCACGCACACCCAGTTGGGTATCCTTTTTAGGAAGTGATACATTCTACTCAAGTTTTGCACGTATTTTCAAGCGGCTAGTACAAGAATGTGGCATGCCTGTAGTATTGGCTCTTAAAGATGCAGTAGATGAGTTTACGACTGCTAAGGAGAGGTCTAAACAATGTGTAGCTGCTGAAGCATTGGCAGGTGTGTTACATTCTGATATTGATGGTCTATCAGGAGCATGGGAAAGTTGGCTGATGCCCCAGTTGAAGAATATCATTTTAGCTCAATCTGTTGAATCAGTTTCTGAGTGGGCCAATTGCATTCGATATGCAGTCACTGGTAAAGGAAAGCATGGAACAAGAGTACCTCTTTTAAGGCAGAAAATTCTGGATTCATTGATGACACCTTTACCTCCAACAGTAGCTACCACTATAACAGCGAAACGATATGCTTTTCTGGCAGCTGCACTCATAGAAATATCCCCACAAAAAATGCCAGCAGCTGAAATGCAGCTCCACAATACCCTTCTAAAGGAAGTTCTTGGTAGTATGTGCCACTCATCAGCCCAAGTAAGCATCCCTTCTGGCCCTATTTCTTTAATCAGTCATGTGATTTAATTTTCCATTCCTATGCTCTTTTTTGCGTAGTTACATGGTTCCCTCATTTATCCTACATACCATGTACCAAGTTCGTTATTAAGGAAGTCTTGTAATAATAATTTAAAAACTGACAAACTGCATAGAACCGAGTTCCGCATAACATGTAACCATGCTATTTTGTATGGTCTTTCCCCTACCTGTTTCCTACCAATGAGTCGGGCAGCACTAAAAAACCATGAATTTGTTATAGTTTATTGACCTAATGACATTAAATAGTTTTATCTAAAATATAAGTAGAACCAACATTTATTAATTTTGGAAATTTAGTCTTTTATACTGCTGGTACTACTTACTAGTCTTCACCTCCATGTCAAATGTGACCATTAGCCTCAGCACTGGGTCTGAAATTCATATTTGAAGCTTAATCTTGGAGAAGTTTCATGGACATAAACTTATGCTATGGCGGTGACTAAGTTTGAAAATCCATTGCTTTCATCATGTTTGTTTTTAAATAAGTTGAAGCCCGTCTCAGTCAAGAACTGAAACAGAACCTGTTTGGCATGGATTATTTCAGTATGGTAACTTTTGTTTTATAGGAAAGTATGTTTTGGGTTTAATCTGATATGTTTGGGAAACCTGGTTGAGAAAACAGTTTTGATTTGGAAAAAGTGGTTTTTAGATAAACTAGGATTTCAAGCTTTTTTAATATTTTTTGAAACAAATCACATTTTTCCATTTCATTCACACAGATCCTAGTTACTAAACGGATATTAATTTAACAAACAATACCAGTCTTTTTGAAATTTACAGTATAAAAGTGACTTATTTGCATAAACCAAACGAAACAGATTATTTTAAAGTTGCTTTTCAAACAAAAAAATAACTGATTCCATTATAATTGATTATGAGAATGATCATTTATTTGTATAATCAATTATCGAAAAGAACTATTTTTCGTGACTAATTCAAACACACTCCTAATATGAAGCTTAACCTACATTATTGTTACGCTGATGTATGCTTTTATTAATTTTTCGATAGAAGATATATGATTTTCTGCAATTCTATAAAAAAAATTATTTACTTTTGTATATTAACGGCTTCTTTATATCTGTTTGTGTACTTCAATTAAGTATATGATCTTTCTTGGTTATCTGTGTTTTTTCCTTCATGTTACCATGAAGTTAGCTGATTGTATGTATAGTTCTAAATAAATTATTTCTTTGTTACTTAATTGGTAATGTTTAGGCATACACTAGCGAGTACCCTCTAGAGTTTGTGTAAATTATCAGCAATAGTACCCGATTTATCCTGAATTTAAAAGTATTCCTTATTTGGGACTGTAACACAGTCACAAGGAAGGGAAGTCCCTGCAACAACATTATCCAAGTAATGAATCAATTTAGTTTACTAATGCATGAGAACATACAAGATCTCTTTTCTTCTTTTAAGACATCCATGTTTTAAACTGGTGTGAGTAATTGAAATAAGAGGTAGACACTGGAACCGTTTTCTTTTTTAATTTTTAAGTAATATGAATATACAAGTAGATGAAAATTTTATTTTTTGTTTATGGTCTTAATTTATTTCGATTTGTCTTTGAAAAAGGTACGGGAAGCTCTTGGTGTTACCCTTTCTGTGTTGTGCTCTAACCTTCGGCTATATCATTCAAGTTGTAATCATAATGATAATGGGAGAAACAGCAATGTTGATGATTTAATGAAAGATGAAAGCTGGGTTACGTTCCTTACAGAGCGAGCAGCTGAAGCTGTTGTGAACATTCAGATTGCTACCCAATCAGACAAAGTAGCGAATCCCATAGATACAAGTTCTCAAAATGGGCATTCAGATGGTGATTCACAAGATGATATGAAATGGATGGAAACGGTACTAATGGAAATATACAGCTTACCACATTTTACTTTTACTTATGAAATCTTTCACTAATTGTTTACTATTCCAAACATATGTAGCTTCTCTATTTCATCATCTCATCATTGAAGTCTGGGAGATCCTCTTACCTAGTCGATGTGATTGTGGAGCTTCTATATCCTGTGATTGCCTTGCAGGTTTGTGCCATAGATTTGAATGTAGTTATAAAATTTTAAATTTTTTCTAGTTTGAGTACATTCTATCAGGTTTATTTACTTACTATGTGATTTTCATTGATTTGTTGTTAGTTTGATGTGTATGCTTTTAGTTGTCTCAAGCCTTTAGACACCCTGTTCTTTTTGTGGTATGAAGACCAATTTGATTCTCTTAGCGTTTGTCTACCTTGAGTTTCACTTTGATCGCAGAACTCAATTTTGAGAATCTCATGGTCTTCTAAAAGTTAATCATTGGATAGTATGATATATCTTGATTTGGTCGGTCCTTTATCAGCTTTAACTTTCTTCTAAGACTCAGGTTTCACTAAATTTTAAAAATAGTAATACGGTTTTCAATAAATCCTATAATTATATATTCAAATATATAGTATAAGCCTTTGGAATATATGGATATCTTAATATTTTGAGTCTATTAAAGTTGTAGAATACTTGTGCATGACCTTCCTTTGTCGGTGTGCTTGTATTATATTTGAATAAGTGGTCCTTCTTCTTCTTCTTCTTATAGACCAGCCTAATGCATATGCTAAATTCATATAAGGACACTTATATTGAGATGTAGCTATTGCGTATTGCGGTTACAAAGAGTTAGTGAAGGGTTTCTTGTGAGAAGCTGGGTTTAAAATTATAAATGCTTACTGTTTCATTCATGACTTAATGAAGGCTAGCACTCTGCTTCTTCTGATGCACATCTCTGGCTTTCAAGAAGCTGCATTAAAGAATTACAATATTATTTTCATTTCATGGTTCATTTTATTCCATCATTCAAGGTATCAGTCAGATCATATTTCTGACTAATTTTGTTTGCTTTTCAAGGAAACATCAAATAAAGATTTGTCAACATTAGCCAAAGCAGCATTTGAATTGCTAAAATGGATGATTGTCTGGGAACCTCACCTTGAGAAGGTTGTTTCCGTGATTCTTTCTGCTGCCGATGATTCCAACTGGCGAACTAGATCTGCTACATTGACATATTTGCGCACTTTCATGTATAGGTAAGATGATCTTGTGACATGTTTGGTTTGGCATATCATACTCTGAATGATAGCATGCTTAGTAATAATAGGCATCTATCATCATGTGGTGATATTTTTCTTAAAAAGTGATCCTATTTACATTGATGTTTTGAAATATTAGCAACTTGTACTTGGCAAATAGTTTGTTCATTCATAATCATTGTCATATATTTGATGTTTTCCTTTTCAGCTCTAGGTTAAGAATTTAATTTTTTGTTTGTTGTGAACCATATGCAAATAAAGTTTTGTTCCTTTTGTGGCAGGCACACTTTCCTTCTTTCAAGTTCAAAGAAACAAGAAATTTGGCGAACCGTTGAGAAGTTACTAGTAGACAACCAAGTTGAGGTAAGCTCTTAAAAGTTATTTGAATAAAAATGCAAAATATTTGGATTTCTGTTCATCTTTAATGTTTAGGAATTTGGAATTCAGAATGAGATATATGTACTAAAACATGCTACAACAACAAAAAACCTTGTAGAGAAGGTTTTGCCATGACTACACAAATAAATACATAAGGAGGCCATTTTGCAACGGATCTCACTTTTTATTAGCATGTACCCCTTCCCTTTATAAACTTGGTTATGGATGGATGTCAACGAAACATGTACTTAAAAGAATGTTTGTTGGCAGTTACCACTGGTTTCTGTTCATCATGCAGGCAAAAAATAATTCAACATATATTTAGGGAAGCTATGTTCTGACTTGTGCCATGCTGCTTTTCTTGTGCTTACATCCATCATTGTTGCTTGCTATTGACATTTAGCCTTATATGATTATTACATTTTAAATCATATCATTTTGGAAAGCTTAATCTTTTGTTTATTATTTAGGTAAGAGAACATGCTGCAGCAGTTTTAGCAGGCTTGATGAAGGGTGGAGATGAAAAGCTAGCTAAAGATTTCCGTGATAGAGCTTATGTGGAGGCAAATGTTGTACAAAAGAGAAGAAAATCGAGGTTATTCTTTTCCTCATGTTTTGGGAAATTTATGTGTGTTTTAGAAAAGCGGGCCTAAACCTTGAAATACTGGTCCATTTTTTTGAATTCAGTGTCATCTTTTTCCTTTTTGCATGGTTTTATGAAGTTGTCAATAGTTATAATTTGGGACTGCCAGGAAATACTGTTAATGTGAAGGCTTATTCTGGGTTTTTCTGCTTGGAGAGTAAGCGTAATTGTTTAAATTAATGATAAAAGAAAATAAGTAATTGTTTTTTTTTTGGCAAAAATAAGTCGTGGTGACTGCGTTTTTTTGTCATAATATATTGTGACATGTATAGGCATGAAGAGCATTGTATACCGGGGAAATTTGCAAGCAGATTTTTGTATTTGTTTATTAAACAGCTCATATGATCAGCTAGCAAATTCTCATGTATTTAATCTTTAGCTAAACACATATTTGATGACGTATGGTAAATATCTAATGCAGAAATTCAAGTTCTGGTTCAGCTGTAGCATCTATTCATGGTGCTGTATTAGCTTTGGCAGCTTCTGTATTATCAGCTCCTTATGACATGCCAAGGTTTGTTCAGTAATAATGTCCATACAATATGCTTATGTAATATGTGAGTTATAGCTTTGTAAAGTACTTGGATTGATTGGAATTATGAGTAATTGGAACCCTTCATCAAAGTTGGCTCCTCTTCATATAATTATTCCTGTGAGATGTAATTTTGGCAAGTCGTAATGAAAGTTAATGTTGTACCAATAGCTTTGTAAAATCCAATGCTTGCGATATTGCAATAATTTGAACATCAGATCGATACATTTTGTAATTGATTTTTAAAAGAAGAAAAAATTTCATATTAAATGTGCAGAGCATGATTTTTTCAATAGTGCATTCTGCAATATTGGTCCCCAATCTTCACGTTCTACACTATATGGAATCGTAATTTTGTTTGAGTATGGGGGAGCAATATCAAACGTCAAAGTATGTGTTGCTTGTAGCACTACAGCAATAATCTAAATATCTAATACTGATAGGGTTAGGCCAGAGCCAAAGCCTAATATTGAAAATGTATATAGAAGGGGAAATAGGAAAGTTGTTAAAAGATTCCAAAAATACCCCTAGTAGTTAGTTGTTAGTTAGGCTATAAATAAAGAGCTAGTTTTAGAGAAGTTTAGCTTTGGAAGTATTGAGTAGGAGGGGATTTGATTCAGGGAATCAATCTTGTAGTGTGTAATTGATTCAGGGAATCAATTAGGGTTCTTCATTGTTTTCTTCTAATCTTGCAATCAATAAAGAGGTATTAGTATCCGGAATTCAATTGATTCCGGATCGAATTTGTTCGGATCTTCTTCTTCTTTTGTGCATTCTTTTACCGGTGTTATCAAATACACAATCATGCTTTTCCTTAGGGGTGGATGTGGTAATGGAACTTGACTGAAGTTCAGTGAACCAGGAAGAAATCCAATAGATTTTCATGAAATCACTGGCACTCTTGATGCACGGGTTTCTGTGTTAAGCTTTATACTAGATTTATAAGGATTTTCTTTTGGGAGACATTTGAAGGATTGATTATGCATCTATTGATTCTTTTGCTACTGTTTTTTTCTGCTGTCATTATCTGATAGCTTTACCTTCTTTCTTTTAGTTGGTTGCCTGAGCACGTTACACTACTAGCTCGATTTAGTGGGGAGCCATCCCCTGTGAAATCTACAGTTACAAAAGCAGTTGCAGAGTTCCGACGGACCCATGCTGATACATGGAATGTTCAAAAAGAGTTTTTTACTGAAGAGCAACTTGAGGTAGCTTTCATACTGTGCTCTTTGGTTTAGAAACTTCTTTTTTTTTTCATATCATTTTTCTAATTTAATTTTTGTTTTCAAAACTATATTCACAGATTCTGGCCGATACATCCTCCTCTTCATCCTATTTTGCTTGATCTAATATTCCAGTGTTGGGAGAGTTCTGAAATTAATGGCTGGAGAGAGCTTTTCATTTTAATGTATCTATAAATTTTAAACTAGCTCTTATTTACATTTAGTCCCATTAATAATCTTCATGAGTAATTTATTCTTTATTAAAGTATTCAAAAGTTGAGCATCTTGCCTTCCTCTGTTCTGTAATCTTTCTTATACCATAGAGTTAATTAAATCATCTGCTGGTAAATCCCACAAGACAGAGTCTGAGTTGAATATATTGGATAGATTTCTCATTTCTTTTGTAGTCTCGGAATCATCTCCATTTTCTTCCAGTTTTTCATGTAACTGGCTTTGCTGATCCATGGCCGTGCATGTGCTTCCAGTACATACACTTTGGCTCCATGGTGATGCATCATCTCCTTTATTGCAAAAGGATGCTGGGCAATAGTTAAATGGAGGCATTGTCGGCAAAACACTGTATTGCATTGCAAAACTTGCAGATGCAGCTGCAGTAGAGTCCCAGGGTTTATTCGAGGGGATTGTTTTGGTTTCCTCACATATGGCCTTCAAAGAGCCAAGCTTAATCTTTTCTACAGTTCCTTCCTTTTCTTCTGGCCTATAGTTAATGTAATTGGTGAAGTCATTCCCCAGCACTTCAGTGGAATGTTGAGCCTGAAAGTTAATTGGCTTCTTGGTAAGAAGGTGAAGCACCTCATCTTTGAAGCAACCAAGCGCTGCTTCAGCTAGGTGAGCTGCCTGCGGTGGTGCCAATGTTGTTGCAATTTCAGCCATTAGATGAGAGAATGGCTTGTGGGTCACAGGGTCAATACCCATGCCTGAAAGTTTCTTTTTCAGCTTGGTGTTCCAGTGGTTTTTGACATCATTGTCAGTACGTCCTGGCAGCTGAGCTGCAATAAGTGACCATCTGAACATTCATTTTAGAAATTATTTTAATGAGGGTTGTTAGATAAAGAATAATAAGAAAAACTTCAGTATATGTTTATGTAAAACATTCGAAGTACCTGTTACCAAAAACTGAGTGAAGCTTCACAATGGTTTGCTCTTCTGAATCTGAGAATTGACCATGTTTAAGATCGGGACGAAGGTAATTAGTCCACCTCAACCTGCAGCTCTTTCCACATCTTTGGAGCCCTATATCATAAACACAAAAAAAAATTATTTTTATTGAAAATGATGAGTGATAGAGTTAAAATACAATTTGGTTATAAAAAATGACAACATGTGTTGCTTTGTTCCTTAGGGTCTTTTTGTGAATCCGTTCTCAATGGAGGAAAAAGAAAGGCTTGAGAACCATAAAATGTATGTGCTTACCTAAATTGCTTTCAAATGGTGATAATTTACTACCAAGTTAAATATTTTTCAGATGGTGATAATTCACTACCAAGTTAAATATTTTTCAGTTGGTACTGGTGAGATGTACTGGAGATGCTAGTGTGTAACCAACCATAGGTGACATCTCACTAATAAGAAAATATAAATTAAATTGTGACTTTCAACTTGAATGATATATAGAGACATATGTAGAGGACATGGACTAACCGGCATTTTTCGGGATGAGACGCCAATTGCGGGTACCATTTTGAGCAATGTAGGAGGATAGCTTATTGTCTTCCTCTGGAGTCCACTGTCCTCTTTTAACGTTGTCCTTCTCACAGCATGGAATACGCCCCATTTCTTGTTTTTTCTTATTAATTCTTCGAACACTAAGAAATCCTAATTTTGATGGCAGGTAAAGTGAGAGTAGTAGAATAATGGAGGGAAATATCAAGAATAAGAATTGTCTTTCTTTTCTTCCACAACTACTTGTGAATCCTCTCTACCAGTCTTGCAATTCTTTGAAGCAAAAAGGGAAAATGTGGAATATTTCTTTGGTTTGTTTTATTCTTCTGTGTATTTTTTTGGTAATGGCTACTTATTCTTTATATATAACAAGCAAATTGGAATTGCATGAGGGTTCATGGTTAAGGGCCCAAGGCATCAAAGGTGCATGATTTTATTAAAGAATTCAACGCCATTGAGCGTGTGCACAGAAGCAGGTAGCTCACCCACAAGATGCTGGGTCAACACCACTCTTTCTCTTTCTTTGTTGACTCCTTTTTGCTCATTGTTTGTGTGCATATGTTGGGTAAGCTTCTGTTTTCATCACACAACTAACTAACATTGCAAATGTCAAGGTTGTTGTCTACTTGTCTTCATATTTCTTGGCCAATTTCTTAGTTAAAGATTTGAGTAATGGTACCACGCTAGACCATGTAAGTTGTGTCCCCACTTAGGGAGGGGCAATGATCTACTTCACTTTGGATCTACACAACATTTCTCTAGATATGTTCTTTTGCGAGTTATGTCTCATAGGGAATGAAGAGACATATAAGACTTGTTAGTTATGAAATACGGATGACTTCTAAGTCTTTCTTTTCTATTCATTCCCTTCCAAAGCTCAACTTATGAACATATTCTTAGAGGGGAAGGAAGGAAGGGAAAACGAAGACTTGCGAGTCATGAAATACAGATGACTTCCAAGTCTTTCTTTTCCATTCATTCCCTTCCAAAACCCAACTTACAAACATACCCTTAGAGGGGAAGGAAGGAAAAGAGAAGATTTGTGAGTCATGAAATACAGATGACTCTCAAGTCTTTTTTTCCATTCATTCCATTCCAAAATCCAACTCACAAACAAACCATTAGGATTAGTTTGGGAGTTGAATTTTGGAGGGAAAGGAAGGGAAATGGAAGGCTTGAGAGTCATCTCACAAGTGTATTTCATGACTCTCAAGCCTTCCCTTTCCCTTCCTTCTCCTCCAAAGTCTAACTCCCAACCAAACTAACCCTTAGTTGCTTCATAGACTAATATGATTTTGGCCACCTTTGTGTTTAGCTATTCCAACTTTAATTTGATTTTTAAGAGCTTAATTAAGTGATTATTAATAGTTTTTCTCTCTAAAATATGCTAACAAAGAAGTTTATGTGGCTATAGGAAGGTCATAAAGTATTTTTCATTAACTTAATTTCATATGCCAATCAAATAGGTCAAAATATTGAAGTTTTCTCAAATTCACAAGTACAGATACCAAATTGGTTAATATATTACTCACAGCTTACGTTTTAGACTCTGGAGCAATCATTTTGATGTTTCATAGAAAACTGCAATATGAATAAGATTGAATTATTACTTGTTCCCTTTATTAGAAGTACTGCCATTCAATATTACGTATTAAAGTAATAACTTGTTTCCCAATACAATTTTAAGAACAAGTGCAATTTTACGCTTCTAACTCTCAATTACATATAGTACTGCTACAATCTTAGAATATGTGAAGAAGATTAAAACTTCGAATTGATGATCAATATTCCATGCATAATTCTCTATCAAAAAGGGGTAACTAATAAGCCAATAGTCATATGATTAACATGGACTTTCATAGAGAGGATAAAAATGCTACCATTATCTAATTTCTCGGTTCCAATTCTGGGAAACTCAAACTTTCAAAGCAGAAAGTCAACCTATTTTTGCACTTACTATCCCTTCAATGGATCCAATGAGAGTGAACAATCCCACCATTAAACAAATAATGCTGAATGTCCTAAGCATTATCCACTGAGCTGTCCATGCTTCAATATTGCACTTACTCAAGTACATTTCCACTGGAAAATATATGGTTAATGGCCAAAAGATTATGCCACCCAGAACTCCCAAAATCTGATTGAAGTAGGGGAAGAGCATTGCGATCAGGATTGTTGATGCAACATAAGCTGTTCGAAACGAGAGCCTAAGAAAATTCAGTTCAAAAGCTGGCAGCAACGGGAGTTGCCAGAGGTATATGTGATTCACAAATTCACTGTCCGGGTGCTTCATTCGAAGCCAATTCTCAAAATTGGCAAAGAGTGGCTGGCTATACACCTGCACCAGAACAAGATGGATGACAAATTAATTTGCAAGACAATTGGTGGAAATTTGAGAATGTAGACATAGCAGTTCAGATATACTAAATGGAAGCACCATGAAAGAATTTGAGTTATATAGTATGTACCTGATATGCACCAACTAGGTGAATTACTATGCAAACATTAGCAAAGTCTACAAGCCAATGAGGCTTAGAGAGTGCAAACCCTGTTAAAAGGTTTCCCGGTGTATCATTACCGAAGGCTGCATATCCAGCACAACCACAACAAAGGTAGAAAAATGTTGTGATAAAGACTGATATTGTTGAAGCCTTTCTCATGGTTACGTTTTCGGGTGGGGGTGACTTCAAGGTATCCTTCAATAATTGCAGTTGAGTTATATTAGCCATTACGTTTATCCCCAAGGTTTTCATGTAAGTTATATTCTGGCTATCTGAGATCACAATACACATACCTGTATTTCTATAAGAATAACTGAGAATGGATAAGAGAACGCGATGTCACCAAGTGCTTGAGCAACCAACCAAATTTTGGCCATTTCACTGGAAGTGGGGATTCCTTTAGTGCTACCCTCAGCATGTCCATTTTCTAAGCAACCAATTACCAGAAATACTTAGTTTAATATATACTTTTAGGCAATTATTCATGCACAAGTGAGTCATGTTATGCCAGAGGAAATACACCATTGTCAAGAATCAAAACTCTAACCACTTAATCATAGAGGTTGATATCTAAAGGCTAATGAATGGTATAGTATCTCACAACATTAAGAAATTGATGAGCATACCTGCGACTTTTACGACGGCAAGCCCCATTCCTGTGAAAGCATAACCCAAGGACATAATTGCCGCGACGACTGATAGCCATTGAATGTTATGGAAGTTGGGTATCTGTGACAGAACAAGTTGGATAACCCCAAAAATAAGCATGTTATACACATCCCCAGCTTCAGATGCTGGTTCACTCCCTATGCTTCGGTAAATGATGGATTTTTGGATTGAACTGCAGCCACAAATACAAATAGCAATCCAAATTAATGGAAAACAATTATTTAGAAATAATGGTATGGTGATATTCTGGGAGCATAAAGGGTGGCCCAGTGTACGATGCTCCCACCTAGTGCGGTCTAGGGAGGGTAGATATACGCAGCCTTAGCGTAGCGTTAAGGCTGTTTCCAGGACTTGAATAAGTAACCTCTTGGTCACTAATTGGCAACCTTACTATTGTCACAATATTCATGTTTAATCTTGTTTGCAAAAGGTATCATGCCACAGAGCAAAAGCAAAGGAAATGGCAAAACAAGAGAGAAACAAGTGTGGTTAGTTGATTAACACACCTCATGCTGATAGCTGCAGTAATGATGTAGGCAATTCCAAAACCATATAAGCTTACATTCACAAAAACTCCACAGAGCCTTCCATTCCCTTCACCTGTAACCACCCAAATGTGGATTATGTAATAGAAGTCATACCTATAGAAACATATTTAGATGCTGTTCAAAATGTGCTAGCACATTTGACCAAACAAGACATACAAACTCAATAGATGAAATATTAACACTTTATAAATTGACATTTGATGCTGTTCCAAAGGAAATAAAAATAAAAAGAAGAAAAGCTCACTAATTAAATAGAACTTATAACCTACCATAGCTCCACTGAAAATATCACAATGGCTCATGTCCTAATTTCTTCACTATCACCATCACCAATTCACCATGATATGTTTCATCAAACCTCTCCTTTATCATAAAATCAAGACCACAATGTAAACTATATTTACAAAGCCCTGATGGATTTTGTTCCTATTTTTGTCCTTGTATTATTTAAATATTGAATCTAATAGCTCAAATTGCTGGTTTATATATACCTCATGAATATACTTTATCTGCAACATGGACCAAATAAATTCTGAGAAGAAACATTAATTCATAAGAAGAATAAGAGATATGTTATATCACTTTTAACTTTAGGAGTTAAAACAAATAATAGAGATTTGTGCAGCTCTTTTTCCTGCATCTCTCCAACCCCCTGTTTGTTTGAAAAAAATAAAGAAATAATTTATATTGAAAAATATGCTTACCTTATTTAATTTCTTGCAAAAGAATAGTGTACTAAGGGTGTTGAAAAAGTGGTGCAAATATTTTAAGAAGTTATTCTAAGGAGAATTCTAGAAAAGTCACAATTGGCAAACTATAATGAATGTGATAAGTATATGAGGACACCTAATCAGTGAATGATTAGCCAACTCTATCAATAATCAATCACCTAATCATTAAAAAAATGAGATAAAAATATATGCACTGATGGTGTAAGATTTTTTTACATTGTCACTGAATTATCCATTATTAAATTTTAATCAACACTTTTAAATATAAGTAATACAAATGAATGCTAGGTGATATACAAACTTATATAAGTAATACAGCATATATATTACACTTTCGTAGTTCAACATTTATCTCAGTTTGATACTTTTTTAAAATTTATGTAACTTTTTAATGCAGTTTCGTGTAGAGAAGAACCTTTAAGTGCAATGACCAAGATCCTTGTGGAAGTATTTAAAATGCATGAAAGGGAAATCTGCACATAACAATCAACTGAAGATAGAGTTGCCGTGACAAACCAAACTACTTAGATATGGGACAAATCACACATGGCAAAGTTGACAAAGTGCAAAGCACAAAACGGAGAGATTGTTATCTACACTGTGCGCTTCAAAATAAAGGTAAACAACATAATAATACACTAGGATGAAATTTAATCTAATATAATCTAGCAACATGGTAAGCACAAACAAAATCAGAGAAAATATTAATTATTGATAGTACTACTTTAATAACTTTCTGCACACAAAGCTCCTCAACCACACATTTGTATATCACTATTCTTTATCACTCAACCCAACATTTTTCATTAAAAATAGAAAGAAAAAAAAAGGAAAGTGTTATCCATGATTTCCTCTCTCTATCTTATTCTTATCAGATCACAAACACCTAGAAATCAAAACAGGTAACTTACAAAGGAATACAAATATGCCATGATTCTAAAAAAATATGATAATAACAAGGAATCATGTTGGTGTTGTTTTAAAAGTGTAAAAACAATTAAATTGAATTGAAAATAAGAATGATGATAATGATAATGAAAAAACTTACCCTTATGCAAATTAACAGCATCAAGGTAAGAGGAACTTCTAGTAGGACCATTTTCAGGATCTGGAGAACGGTATGTGTCACTGAGAAGGAAAGAAGTGAAGAGAGTAATGGAAGCAAAGAGAATCATTGCCAATGGACCTCCAATCCATCCAAGTTGTGCAATGGCCCATGCCAATGACAACACTCCTGACCCTATCACCCCTGTCACTATGTGTGCCACTGCTGTCCATACTGTCCCTGTAGTGTTATCATTCATAGATTCATATTCACAGAACAAACCAAACATAGATAACATGAAGGGAATAAAGATTACATATGTAAGAGAATATGCAAAGACTCGTAATATTGTGTTTCCAATTGCGATTAAAGAGGGAAGTGTTTTAATGTTATGTTGCGTTTAGTGCAGTTACGGAAAATTGTGGGAAAATGCAGCAATTACGACCGTCAGCCATGGCGGTGTACGCAGACCACAATTTAAAACACGGGATAAATATATGAAAGAATCTACACATATTCAGTGTTCAATTCATTGTTTAAAATTTTGGATTGCATTTTATTATGGTTGTGGCAACTGCCACAACTATATTACACTATAGATATGATGTGTTGTCAATTTTTTTGTGATAAAAATGTTACGGTGAATTACAATGATCCGCCACATCAAACCGCATTTAGGTCGCATCGGAGAATTGAAAAACTTTCTTTTTAATCACAACAGAATTCACAGCCTGCAATGAAAATCCACATTGCTATGGTCATAATGAATCCGATCGCAATAACTACACTGTTAACTGCAGTTTAAAACACTCCTCAATTCCAATCCATAAATCATTGAATACAGCCTAATCATGATAAAATAATTTCATCAACAAAACTATAGAATAATAGAACTATAATTCATATTGTAAAAAAATCAAAGAAAAAAATGACATGAAAAATGAAAGATTTAAGATGAGAAGAACAAAAACCAGTTCTTTTAACATGATCGTAATCAGAATATTGGGTCTGCAAAAATGGGGTGCTGTCAGTTGCAGAAGCAGTTTCTGACATTGCCTTGGATCAGATTATTAGAACTCAGATTCAATACTTTTGCAGACTCAGTTCATTAAAAACAGAGAAAAGAGATTTGTTTCACAAGATTAGCGATCTGAGGAAAGAGAATAAGTGTTATGAAACTGGTTTTGCAGCGATACACTCAAATGGTGATACTCAATTGGGATATGTAATACACTCTAATCCCAACGAGTTATACACCTAATCATTTATTTTTTTGAGAAAAGGGTGTAAAGTCCAAAAAAACGGGAAAAAAATGTATTTAATGATTTACTTATGAGAAAAAATACACTTACTGTATTAATTTTATATACTATATATGACATTATAATTATGTTTTAATTAGAGTAAATTACACCATCATGCCTGAGATTTAGTAAAATTACATAAATCATCCACAATTTTTTAAAACCTACGCAAATCACTCATAATTATATATATATATATATCTGAAAGTACCATAGCCAAAAGGTAAAACATTTAACTACTTAAGGTTTTCATACCCTTATTTTGGGACTCTACACCCTTTAACCCAAAAGTTAAATAAATAAAGAGCATATTATCAAATTAAACATTTCACTTAATGATAATAATTAAAAGAGTAAATCACATTCCCTGAATTTTAATGAAATTATACAGACCATCCAATTTTTTTAAAAGCTACACAAATTACTTTTAATTATACATATATGTTATACTGACTATCACTATAAGAGAGATAAATGCAATTTCTTAAACAAAAAACGGTAATATGTATAATTAAGTCAAACAAAATATGATATATTATGAAGACAAGTCCAAATAGTATAAGAGTCTATGTGTATTCATTATTTTGGTTAATTACAATATTAATTTAAACGCATCCTTAGAATTATTGATGCAGTATGTAACGAATAAAAAATAACAAATAGACATAACAAATAGAGTAAATTATACTATCTAGATTTGTCTTGACACTTACACATATTTTGTTTACTTAATTACATTCGTCATTATTTTTTGTTTAAGAAATTACACATATATCTCTTATAAGAGTAGTTAGTGTAATATATATATATATATATATATATATATATATATATATATATATATATATATATATATATATATATATATATATATATATATATATATATATATATATTACACTAACTACTCTTATAAGAGATATATGTGTAATTTCTTAAACAAAAAATAATGACGAATGTAATTAAGTAAACAAAATATGTGTAAGTGTCAAGACAAATCTAGATAGTATAATTTACTCTATTTGTTATGTCTATTTGTTATTTTTTATTCGTTACATACTGCATCAATAATTCTAAGGATGCGTTTAAATTAATATTGTAATTAACCAAAATAATG
This sequence comes from Lupinus angustifolius, assembly GCF_001865875.1. Classification (NCBI taxonomy): domain Eukaryota; kingdom Viridiplantae; phylum Streptophyta; class Magnoliopsida; order Fabales; family Fabaceae; genus Lupinus; species Lupinus angustifolius. Next base: position 42,454 of record NW_017719231.1, read on the forward strand.
AATACACATAGACTCTTATACTATTTGGACTTGTCTTCATAATATATCATATTTTGTTTGACTTAATTATACATATTACCGTTTTTTGTTTAAGAAATTGCATTTATCTCTCTTATAGTGATAGTCAGTATAACATATATGTATAATTAAAAGTAATTTGTGTAGCTTTTAAAAAAATTGGATGGTCTGTATAATTTCATTAAAATTCAGGGAATGTGATTTACTCTTTTAATTATTATCATTAAGTGAAATGTTTAATTTGATAATATGCTCTTTATTTATTTAACTTTTGGGTTAAAGGGTGTAGAGTCCCAAAATAAGGGTATGAAAACCTTAAGTAGTTAAATGTTTTACCTTTTGGCTATGGTACTTTCAGAATTCTTCTTTCATTTATTTATATTTTTTTTAATTATTGTTAATTACATATTATTCTTTTGAGGGATTCCCATGTTTCACTTTTATAGATATTTCTTTTTATGGAAAAATGTAATTTATGGTTTTTCTAATATCAATTTTAACAATTTAAGTATTTACATAAGAAGTGTGTGATATATATGTGAGCATACGATTTCAAACCATAACAATTGTATAATTTCCATATAAAAATTGTCTATAAAAAAATTATCCTAAGATTATAACTCTAATTTTTTTTATACTATTGAGGGTATTCCTCACTTTTTTGGTAAAGAACTAATCTATTTCAAGGTTAATGTTTACTCCTCTCAATCAGTGTCGTTCCCATGAATCAAATCATCCATCCTATAAATTCAGTGAGACCTTACACACTAAACACTAAAGTAACACCTTACTAGTAGATTGTATCTCTAAATTTGATAGATTTGGAGAGTAGAATTATAATTATGAATTTTGAAAAATTACGGGATTCATCTTTTAAATTAATTTTTAATTTCAAATTGGTCTCATTAGTTTGTTTTGGTTTAGTTGTTGCTTTGAGTTTTGTGCTGTCCAACCACATCATCATTTCCGTTATAAAATTCATTAAATCATTTTTTTATTTCAATTTCGAAATCAACAGCCAAGGTTTCTTTCTTATGTAACACTAGTGGAAAGGAAAAGAAAAACATTAATTCCTTATAACCTTCAAGTTATGAGATGATATATTCTATCCTAATAAATATGTTACTTCATCTACTATTAATTGTGATTGACCAAAAAATACTTAATTATTAAAATCCCAATGTTTGTAGTTGAGTGTTACCATGAATATCAATGGGTAGAGGAGTCCAAAACAAGCCAGCCACTTCTTGCCTTGATGTGATCTTGTTACACCCCAAGCCTTCAACCCAGCCACGCTTATCATCATAGATGGTGATTATAGATGATGATCATCGCACCATCTATCCATCTATTATTGTGAGAATTATAAGTGACAAATGAATGAATTTGGATTATAATGAATGAAAAATCATTCATTAATCCATATAAATTCATTTAAATTATATATTAAATTATTTAATTTAATCATATCCATAATTAATGGATGAATTTTAATTCATCCAATTTATCTATAACTCATTTTTCCATTGGAACTAAACACACTTTTGAATAAAATATTCTTTTAAAAATTAATATTTCAATAAAACATTTTCTAAAACCATCGTTTAAAAAAAATCACTTTTAAAAAGCATTTTAAAAAGTCATTTTAAAAAAATGTGTTTTTAAATTTTTCTAAGAAAATATATTTTTGCAATATTCTGTAAGTATATAATGTTTAATATTTTATGTGTAAGGATTTTAATAAATATTATATATGTTTTGTACTTAAGAAAAAACTTTTAATATTAACTACGTCCAATTGTCTTATAATTGATCTCAATTTAATAAAAAGTAAAAAAATTAAGTGAGAGTGACAAACACTACAAGAATATGAAAGTAGAGATAATGAATGGAATTGAAAGGCAAAAAAATAATATTTTTGAATATTTATTTTTTGGATGGATGAATATCTATCCAAGTGGGTGGATATGAATATTCATCGCGTACAAGGATGAATTCATATCTATCCATTATTAAAGTTATATATTGAATTATATTCATTTAAATTCATTAACTCTAAAAAGTGTATTTGAATATATCTAATTTTATTGATTTTGATAGATCGTAGATTGTAGATAATTTTACCGTCTCGGATGAGAATTAATCCTTAGTGCCGCTATAAGTCCCATTGACTAAGTGGATGAAGAATAGTGGTGCCTCTCTAGTATTGCAGAGAGATGTTGGCGATTGAGGCAGTGGTAATGATGATTAGGTGGAATGAGGTTGGGGCTGTGGGGTTCCTTCTTTTGTATTTTAGCTAAAATTAAAAAAACTTGAATACGTTTTGAACTCACTTGCACTCATGTAGTCAATGTAATTTTCAATTTATCCATTTGGAGTTGGTATTGATTTCGTCGTTGTTGATAACTAGTGGAAAATGCTAAGGTGTATAAACCAATTACTTCAAAAATAAAATCACACGAACTAAAATTAACGTATTTTTTGTCCCTATTATGGATCGTGGTAATTTTAGTCGCTATATTATTTAGTCTTAGTATTTTTATTCAAATTTAACAATAAGGACGAAAATCAATATTACACATAATGAGAGGACTAAATACTTAAAAACAAAAACACGGGATTAAAACCAGTGCACCTCATAAATGTAGGGATAAAAACTAAAAAGAAAAAAAAATGACATGCACACGCTAAGCCGTTGAACATTATTGTTTGAACACTCATCCCAAAATATACTTCCGGAAAATCCAGCATTTACTAACTCATTTTTCGTACTATTTCATGTACTATCAACTCTGACTGGTTGAAATTTTTTTATTTAAATTAAAATTAAAATTATTAAATATTTTTTGACCAATTATATCTTTTGACACATAGAATAATATAAAGCTGTGAGAAAACATATATACTCCCGGAAAACAGATATACTTCCATCTATCCATGCCATCACATTATTGTCGAAATTCTGAATGTAATCATTGGTTGAAATTCCATACCATATAAATTCTTTGATCTGCGAACTCAAACTCTATCTCGTGGCACTTGTCTTGTCACCATCTGTTTCTATCATTATCAATTGGCTAGCTGGGGGCAGTTCCGGGAACATCCAAGACTCTTCATAAACTTAACCCATATCAATTCTATAATAATGGGGATTGCACCATTTCCTTTTCCCCTTATAAAACATATTTTTGCTTAAATAGTAATAAATGCATGGGAAAATAAGCCTCTTAATTTAACACCTTTTAATTTTAAATATTAGCTTTATGTATTCATATTTAATAATTTGATAATTATTGCACTAATATTATAAATTAAGTTTCCATAACATGACATTTCAAGACTTAAAGAGTAAAAATAAGAAAGAATTGATATCAAGAGGCAAACAATCAACTAAGGTCATGATCAGCTGACCTGCGTCAAGTGTAGGAGTCGCGCCAAGCGTAGTTGCCCTGAGCGAAGAAGATACGCCAAACACAGCTTGACTTGGTGAAGAGTCCAGCCAAATGAAGAGATGCGTTCAACGAGCCTCCCTTATGTTTAATGCTAACATAAAATTTCAGATTGATAAAAGGGGGTCAAAAAAGCTGAGCAAAGATCCGATTTTTAGTTTCACATACTATTTCGGTGTAAATTATAATGTTTCCGAATTCATAGTTCCAAGGCTAGTACATGCTGGAAACAAGATTTAAAGGTGAGGGAGGATGATTCATAGAGTTGATGTATGCTCATGGAGGATGTATCACTTCTCTTTGGGTTATGTTTTTCTTCTTTATTCTTTTGTTTTAGTTTTATATGAAAATGCTTAGCTAAGCTCATCCTTTGTTGGAATTGATTGTAATATTCATTTGATGTATACACTTGGGATTGCTATATGTTAATTATGAGATTGCCTTGGGTTCTTCATTGAGTCAAGTTAACCAAGAGTTGATTCCAAAATGACGAGAACTCAGACTTATCAACCAAAATGTATTTTGTTTTTGGTTTTGTGGGTAAGGAATTTTTTTTTGTTTTCGGTTTTTGTGGGTGAGGAAAATATTTGGTTTTGTGGGAAAGGGAATTTTTTTTGTTTTCGGTTTTAATTGGTAAGGAAGTTTGTGTTTTTGGTTTTGAAATACAAATTTAAATAGACTTACACCAAGGCTAGCTCTGTATACCACTTGATAGAATCCCTTTTGGGAGGATTCTGAATTTGATTGTTGATCGTTCTTGGATGCACGACTTTTGTTGTAACTATGGAATTTATGATTTTGGATTTTTGTTTTGGACTTTGTTTTGGTTGTATTAGGCCGTGTGTAGGATTGGTGAATGTGTATTTGTTTGGATGAGTGTTTGGTAGTTTGGCCGAGGGTTATGGAATGGATTTTTGTAGAAGATGAAATTGGTTAGTTGATTTGAGGGATTGTTGGCCGTGGTGTGTATGAGGGTATGTAAGGATAAAAGTACTTGGAAAAGGTAGAAGAGTGAAGGCGCCACAAGCTTGATTGCTTGATAAGCCTACTAAATTTCGCCACAAGGAATAAGAACCTTGATAAGAAATGATCTTGGTTCAACCAAGAAACTAGGAGAATTCTCATCTAGCAAAGGAATAATTTTCCAAATAAGATTCAAGTTATCTTAATTCCATGTGTTGTTTGGTACAAATAGAGGGGGAATTCGGCTAGGCCTATTACCCATGTGCAAAAAGATAAACTACATTCATTGGTGGATCCTAATTGTTTTCCCCATGTGTTAATTCGGTCAAGCCTTAGGTTTAGTAGACTTTCCTAATTTGTTTTTCCCATGTGCTGATTTGGCTAAGCTTTAGGAGTGATGTCTTTCCTTATTCCTTTCTCCATGTGCTCATTTGGCTAGCCTTCATAGTGTTGAATGTCCAAATTCCAAATTGGGAGCTCTTGGAATGAATAAGGAATTAAATCCTTGTCTTCATAGCTCGTCATTATGGCTTCAATCTTCTTTAAGGCAAATTCAAATCAGATTTGATTCTCCATTTTGAATTAAAATGCTCCACCAGATAAGAAAAGAAATCCTTGGTCATTTACTTGCTTGATTCATTAAGGAAAGATTTTTCATGGTCTTCTCCTTTTGGAATTTTACACGCCTAGACCAAGAAAGGAAAGATTTGTCATGATCTTCTTCCTTTTGAAATTCACACGCCTATGCCAAGTGAGGAAAGATTTGCCATGATCTTCTTTAAGGTAAATTCAAATCAGATTTGATTCTCCATTTTGAATTCAAACGCTCCACCAAATAAGGAAAGGAATCCTTGACTATTTACTTGCTTGATTCAATAAG
>NW_017719232.1:0-7622 GCF_001865875.1 Lupinus angustifolius
TTGTCATGATCTTCTCCATTTTGAAATTCACATGCCTATGCCAAGTAAGGAAGGTTTTTATGGCATTAAAATGAGATTGGATTCACACGTGCTCTTTCAAATTAGGCAAGGATCCATTATGTCTTCATGGGGTGGATTCACGGCTAGATGAGTAAGGGATTCCCCTTGTTTTGTACCTGGATTACATGGTTCTTAATGCAATTTATTACAACTATAAGTTGAAGTACTCAAAGCTGAAAAAGGCAAATAATGATTGTTCTTTCAAATAAGGAAGGGAAATAATTCCTAGACTACATGTGGGTATGATAATCCCCACTTATTAAATGGGACTCCCACACGCCTCAAGTGTTCCCTCCTTGGTCGTGGCCAACTTGGGTTACTTCTATAAAAATGGTGCAATGTATGGGCCTGATTTCCTTGTTGGGCCTTGTTGATTCTGCCAGTTCCTTTGTTAACAGGTTGAGAGTTTGGTGTGCTTTCTTGGTTCTGGACCGGGTCATGGGCCCTCCTAGCCCACTTAGTTCTTCCTTGTTGATGGGCCTTGGTAGGTTCATATCATAAAGTTATTTAAATAAGCTACTAATATGACCAAGACAATGGCGATTAGTACATTGAGGTGTTGCACTTAACTCAACTGCACATGCATAAACTACTAGACATAAAGATATGTTATGTGGGTCATAATTCTTAATGTTATGTGTAAAGTTATTAGACATAGAGTGTTATTGCATAAGTCACTAAATTGACTAAGCTATTAGCTTTTAGCGATCTTGAGGTCCCTGGTATATATGAATAATGAAAATCAATCCCACATCTAAAGTCCAACATAGTCGATACAAACCAATCCAAAAACCCTTTCAAAAACCAACTCGGAATAATATTTTATTTTTTGAAAGGCTATAACTCAACAAGTCCTTGTGGGTAAAACAACCATTTTCTCTATAGTTGTTTGCGATACCATTTTGTTATCTCTATATCATTGTTCCGGTTAGAAAAATGGCGTCATTGTTAGGGACTTGCGTTTGAACTTAGCCTTGCATCGAAAAATTACTATTCTGAGTATTTTTAATTTTCTGCACTTGATTAGACTAATATGAACTTGATCAAACATCCATATTGCACTTGTAGCCAAATATAGGATATTGTTGCACCAACTGGAATCACTCAACATGCAGATGGCTAGAATTCCTCAAAGGGTATGTTATCGGATATGTTATGGCGGTCATCCTACATGTTATTGCCAAAAATCCTTTACGAAGGTCCTCACCAGGACAATACTGTTGGTTAACAAGAGCTCTAACTTCACCTAGACGGGGGGGGGGATTCGATTCGAAATGCAAAAGATAATATATAAAAACTACAGGTTATAATCAATTAAAAGGTTGCTAAATCAATTAACACAAAGCTGAACTTAATCGATTAAATGAAGAGTTAATCAATTAACCTGATGGTTTTCTTGAAAATCTTTTGGTTTTTGATGCAACAAGAAAAAAGTGATTAAACTAATCTAATATGCTCTTAAATTGATTACAGAAAATGAGTAATATAGCAGATTCATTTATGGAATGATAACTAAATGAATGCTATCAAATAATACGAAAATACGATGATTGGATGTAAGTAAAAGAGTAGGGTAAGAGAGAAGATAACACAACCGATTTTTCCTGGTTCAATTGTTAATCTACATGCAATCTACATCCAGGCCTCCCTTTTAACTCTGGGAGATTTGCTTTACTAGAAGAAATCAAATGTTTATATAAAACACTTCTTCCACCAAGAATTCTCTTGGACCTAGCTTCTAATGGCCCCTCCCCACTTCTAACCAAGTATACCCAATGAGACCTCTTCTTGGACCTTGATCGCAACCTAGGATTTCTTCTCAATTTCTCTCTTCCTCCTAGGTGATACATCACATCCTCAAAGAGACAAATTCACTAACCAACAATAAAAAATGTGTACAAAGTTCTACTGCACCTTCAATGTGCTAAACATACACTAACAATAAGAATAACTACCCTTTGATGAATCTCACAAACACATCGATGAAAATGAGTGATTAAAATTCACTAAAGGAAATTTTTGAAAACTCTCAAGGTATGAAAATAAACTCTTTCAAAGATTCTCAAAAACTCACTTTTTCAGATGAAAGTTTTTTTTTCTTTTCAGAGAATCACTCTTGAAAATTGTGTATCAATCTTGCATCAAGTTTCTATAAGTGTAAAAGTTCTTGTTCTTCTTTGCCAATGGGAAAGGACAGTAAAATACCATTCAGTTTCAAATTGTTCTGTTGGGCATAAACAATTAAATTGCAACTTAATCGATTAACATTTCTTTACAACATCCAAGATTCCAAAACAAAAACTGACTTAATCGATTAACCATGTCCTTAATTGAGTAACAGGTTTCTCATTTAAAAAGTCTTAATCGATTAACAAAGTCTTAATCGATTAACGATTCTCTAAAAAGACTTAGTTGATTATGCATGAACCTCTAACATGAAAGATGGATGCATGATGCATGACTTTGAAAATGATATAAGTATTAATGCCCAAAATCATGTGTGCATGATAAATAATCTTATGTCATGTTATGTATGAAAAATCTCTTTTATGCAATATGCTCATACTCTAATTATGTGAGATTTATCAAAATGCTCACTCATCCTAGACTCTACCCATTCAAAGCATCTTAGGACCTAAAAAATAAAATAATTACTCTTAGTCTCGATGATCCTTTCTTGAAGCTTGAATACGAGTCTTTGTTGTTGTTGTTGATATATCCTTGTATTTAAGCTTTAGGCTTTCTCTTCAACAAAATCATGTTCATGACAAATCAATCTTGCAAGTCTTGCAATCTTCTTGAAAGACAATCAACTTGTTTATAGATTTGAGTTGAGCTTGAAAATTTGCTCCCCTCACTTTTTGCATTTTATCTTGAATCTTGCAGAAGTGTTTAGTGCATCAAATCTGCAAAACATAAGACACAACAATCCTTTTTCCCCTTTTGGCTTGATCAAAAATCGTTTTTACAGTTTATAAATAAGCCAAAAGTTAAGAGATAAAAATATAAAAGATCTTAATTGATTATGCATGGTATTAATCAATTAAGCATGATTAGAATTCACTGAAATTGTAATATTTGCTTCAGTTAATCGATTACATATGCTATTAATTGATTACATAAGGATATTTCTACAAATTTATATTTTTTCTTGATTTTCTTTGGCGTTTCATTGTATAATCAACATATATTCAACAATTACAACATTTTTATTGATATAATAGTGAGAAACATAACAAATATAAAACACATAATGACCATCCATTTCAAACACAAAAAATACAAGTCAACATAAGTCAACACAATTCAACAATACATATGCCAAAGACAAAAAAAAAACAGAAGTTCAACCACACATAGAGTCATAAAAGTACAATTTAAACAACAGTGACAAATACAAACACACCCTAGACTTAGTAAACTATGACTACTAAAGGTTTCCCTAACTAGACTATCTATTAAGAGGTGGTTGGAAGAAGACGCCAAAAGTCTTGAACATGAAGCTAAGCTGACATAAGCGAGTCTGGTTTTCCAATTATTGTCTATGAAACTCAGCCATGAACCTTTCTTCCATGGATTGCATCCTATTTTCCATAGCTTGCATTCCATTATCAATACGCTCATTGACATGTTGTTCCACAACATCCAAATGAGCCAAACTGAAAGATGGTTCCTCAGGCACAATAGGAGCCTCATCCGATTTCGATGTTTGGGTTTGCTCAGCTGGAGTAGCATCCTCACCCTCATCTGAAATCTCAACAATAGTCTGATAGTCCTCCTGATACATCCACACTCCACCATATATGTAAATACTCATCTTGTGGATCAGGCTATCATCTTTGAGATGCTCCCTTGGATTCACAACAATTATATCCTCATTACTTGTGTCAATGTCAACATGCTCAATGACACGTGATATAAAAATCCCATAGGCTAGCAAATCTAGACGAAGAGGAAGTGATGCTAGACATCACTTTCAGAATCTCAACAAGCTAATTGACCATGATTCCATTTTTCATTGCATACATGAGCTTCAAGTCATCACCCGTTGGTTGCGCATGGTTAGTTTTTGCTGTACCAACACATAAGCAATAAGGGAGAAGCATGTTCTGAATAGTCATGGATCTAGCCTTGTTCATCTCACCTTGCACATAGTAGTGTGGTTCTTTTAGGCACGACTTATACATTTTAGTTGAGTTATACGAGTTCCACAACTCATTGTTATAGTCACTTAGAGGAAAACCATCATTACTTAGGCCTCCAACTTCTAGAAATAGCTCCTCATCCAATGTAATCAATTTTCCCTTAACAACACTAACATACTTTTCATCTTTGTATTGAAATTTGCTATAGAGTTCCCGAACTGGAGAGGGGAAGATATTACTATTTAATTCCAAAATTGTATTACCCTTTGAGCCTCTAATTCCGTAGGGAATTGAAAGTCTTGCTCCATCTTCCATGCAATGTTTGCATAACAAATGTAACTCTATTTTTCGTTGATGAACTTAGTTAATATTTTAGCTTGCAGAACTGGAAAGTACTAGGGATTAGTCTCAATGTAGGTTCTGCCACCTAGAGCAGAGGAGGAACCACCAATATCCACATTTCTTATACATCGAGGATGACGAAGAGGACGATTAATCCTAGAAGTGGTCTTTACTCTCTTTGTCCTTATTTCACTCATAAATGCAACTTAATTGATGGATAATTGATTACCTTAATCAATTGAACAGATTGGGGTTATAGTTTCTAAAGAGAGAAAATTCTAGGTTTAAAGATTTTGAGGGGAAATTGATGGAATATGAGGATAATTGGTATAAAGTAGATGAAAGTAGGTAATTAGGTTATTAATTTGACACAAATTACAGAAGATTTGAGGTTAAGGAAGATTTTTAGAGAGATATAGAAGTTCTTGGGTTTTGAAATTCGTATTTAATCATTGTCACTAGAACTATACTTAATGGATTAAGTGCAGTGTTAATTGTTTAACGAGTTGAAATTTTTTTGCCTAGATAATCGATTAAGGGTCATTTTAATTGATTAACAAAATTAAAAAGTGTTCCCAATTAATCAATTAAGGGCTATTTAATCAATTAAAATGCTTGAAAATAAGCCCAATTAATCGATTAACTAAGATAATAATTGATTAATCACAATTTTTTCATAGCATTTAACACGCTCCAAACTTTGCTTAGGGAATGCTAAGATCTAACTAGAGAAAACATATCCTATACACTGATCAATCACACAATTGATACCAAATCAAATAAGAACATGCATAAATTATGGCAAGCATTCAAGCAAACAAGATTGCATTTCAATAAAAATAAAAAAGATTCATTGAATTTTAACACAAACTTAGATACAACTAATAAATATATGATTCATCAAGAATTCCTAGTTCTCTTCTTAATACAAGAAAGTATCACTAGGAAGAGGTTTATTGAAAATATTAGCTAGTTGTTTTAAAGTTTCAACAAATTCAATCACACAATCACCTTTTCGAACACGATCTCTTAAGAAATGATGCCTAATTTCTATATGCTTAGTGCGAGAATGCAAAACATGATTCTTAGATAGATTTATGGTACTAGTATTATCATATTTAATAGGTATTTTATGAATGAAGCACAAGATCAAAATCTAATAGTTGTTGCTTCATCCATAAAATTTGAGCACAACACACATCGACGATAATGTATTTCGCTTCGACAATTGAAAGAGCAACACATGCTTGATTTTTACTATGTCATGATACTAGTGAGCTACCTAATAGGTGATAAGTCCCACTAGTACTTTTCCTATCCATCTTACATCCAGCATATTCGGAATTAGAATAACATATTAAGCTTAAAGATGCATCCCTAATTTACCATAATCTCATGCTTAAAGTTCGTTTCAAATATTTCATAATGTGTTCAGTAGCCATGAGATGTTATTCTTTAAGATTAGCATGATATCTAGCACACATGCACACACTAATCATAATATCAGGTATACTTGAAGTTAAGTAAAGTAAAGATCCTATCATATCATGATATTTAGTTACCTTAATTGATTTGCTTCTCTCATTGTTATCAAGATAACAAGAAGTAGTCATTTGTGTGGAAGCATCCTTTTTTTCTTTTCTATGTCAAATCTTTTTAATAGCCCATTGCAATACTTTGTTTGATGAACAAATATGTCATTGTCCATTTGCTTGATTTGTAGCCCAAGAAATAAAGCGAGCTCTCCCATCATACACATTTCAAACTCTCCTTTCATCAAATCAGGAAAATTCTTACACAAAACAACATTAGTAGAACCAAATATAATATCATCAACACATATTTGAACTAACAATATTTCTTCTTCTTCTTCTTCTGATTTTAGTATAAAATGTGTGGTATCAACCTTATCTCTTTCAAATCTCTTCACTAAAAGGATAGAACTTAGCCTATCATATCAAGCTCAAGGAGCTTGCTTTAATCCATATAAGACATTTTTCAACTTGAAAACATGATTAGAAAATCGGTAGTTTTCAAAACCGGGAGGTTGTTCCACATATGCCTCTTCTTGAATAAAGTCATTCAAGAAGTCACTTTTTACATCCATTTGAAAAAGTTTAAAATGAATGATAGATACAAAGGCTAAAAGCATTCTAATAGCCTCTAATCTTGCTACGGTAGCATAAGGCTCATCATATTCAATACCTTCTTCTTGATTGTAATATTTAGCTACCAATCTAGCTTTGTTTCTAATAATCAACCCTAACTCATCAAGTTTATTTCTAAACACCCATTTAGCGCCTATTATAGAATGACCACTTGGTCTAGGGAATAAATCCCTCACTTTGTTTCTTTCAAATTAGTTTAGCTCTTCTTGCATAGCTAGTGATCAATGCTCATCCTCATAGCCTCATCAATAGTCTTAGGCTTAATTTGAGAAACAAATGCAAAGAAATTACAAATATTGCACAAAGAATTTCGGGTTACCACTCCCTTAGAAATGTCACCTATAATGTTATCGATATGGTGATCTTTCTTTGTCTTCTAAGCTTGTGGCATTCTGGCATGTTCTTGACTTGAATCTTGATCTTCTTGCATTACTTTTTCAGATTCTTGATCTTTCAAGTATGCATCCTCAAGAGTATTGATAAGTGCCAAACATACCTAAAAATCATACACTTTTATGGCACTTATCTTAAGCATAATTGAGAAAAACAACTTAAAACAATACTTTTTGTATAAAATATCACAATTTGGTATATTTGTGTTTGTATTGCCTTTTTATGTATTTTGTAGGAAATAAAATGAAGAAAAGAAGAGAATAGATTATGGTCAAAAAGCAACAAAAGTCAAGAAAATCAAGGTGCTCAACCAGGCAGCTGAGTGGACCTGCTTAGCCGCTCAGCGTAGCACCAGACTAGGCTGGCACGGTCAGAAATATGCTTGACACATTCAGACACGAGCTTGGCACAAGACCAAGCTGTTGAACAAGCTGCTCAGCGGAGAACTAGACTCCTGGCCAGATCAGCAAGCACCAAGCCACGTCTCAGTCAACACGGTCAGAAGCTGCTGAAC
>NW_017719233.1:0-1965 GCF_001865875.1 Lupinus angustifolius
TGAACCCGAAAGGGAGTAAATAAATAAAAGGTCACTAAATTTATTATTCTTTTGTTCTTTATTTATTTATTTGTATCTAACAACTAACTATTCATCACTTTTATATATTAGAATACCATTAAACCGATGTTGGAATTTATTCCACAAAATCGAGATGATATTCAAAGGTACTTAATAATTATGTAATAGGTAATTGCTTCGTTACCATTATACCGGCGTTAGAATTTATTCTAACAAAGCCGAGATGGGGCAAAGAAGGAATAACTTATTCACCTGATTATTAGAAGTAAGTTGTAACTGTAATATTCTTGAAACCATTATACCAGCGTTTGAATTTATTTCAACAAAGCCGAGATGGCGAACAAAGAATAAAACCGAGTTCTCTTACTTACAAAAGGAACATAACGAAAATGAGAGTAATAACCTCTCAACAAATTGGCATTGTTGTCAGGACGATTTGTTGAGGGGGATAAACTCCCAACTAAAATAAACACACCAACACTTTCAACAAATTGGTGCCGTTGCCGGGGAATTGTTTTAATAATAAAACATTTCATATTTATGTGTCATTAATCAAATAATTGTGCATAAACTTATTTTTCTTTTGTACAAATTATTTCCTCTTAACTTTGTACAAAAATGTGGATTAATAAATATGTATATTATTAATTCTCTAAATTCTTCTTGAAAATAGAGAGAAGAATTTCTTTTGTACATGAGCAGGAATAAACAACTTGAATTTTATCTTGACCCTGAAATAGAGAAAACCCTCAATAAGCAAAAAAGAGCACGAAAGAAAGCAAACAAAGCAAAAACTACTTTCCAAGAAAAAAGAGCAGAAATGGCAGATAACAATGAGTCCAGGGCAAAAAACCAAGGAAGCATAGGAAGTTTTGTCAGTTTTAATCCCAGAAACATGATAAAAATCGGGAGACCTTATGGCTCTCAAAGGCCAGTTGAAATGAAAACAGGGATGGTACAGCTTATGTACGCAAACCCCTTTGCCGGATTAGACCATGAGGATCCGTACAACCACGTCACAAAATTTTATGAGTTGGTCGGTACCGCTGGGATCTCTGAGTATGAAGAAGAAACCATTTTTCTAAGGATTTTTCCGTTAACTTTAATCAGAAAAGCTAAAGAATGGTTCCTTGATCTCCCGCAGCATATGCAAAACAACTGGTATATGATGGAGGAAAAATTTATGTCAAGATATTTTCCGCAAGGGAAATTCATGGATTTAAAAACTGCAATCTCCACCTTTGTCCAACCTTATGGGGAAAGCCTATGCGAAGCATGGGATCGATTTAAGTCTATGCTCAGGAAGTGCTCGAACCATGGATTTGATGTGCAAACTCATATTCATATTTTTATTAATGGACTTCAGCAGCAGCATAAGTGGATACTAAACGCTACTACAGGCGGACAATTGATGGCTAAACCTCCACAAGAAGCCATTGATATTATTGAATCCATGGCTTTAAATGACAAAAAAGTCAACATCAGCGAAGGCCACCACCCAGACAAGGTGGAATGCTTGAACTAAACTCAGCTGATGTTGTTCTGGCCCAACACAAATTGCTTCAACAACAGTTAGAAAAGGTAACCCAAAAGCTTAATGATCTGTCAAAGCAATTGCAGGAAACCTCAAAGAAGCAAATTTTTAGATGTGAATCGATATGGTGATCTTTCTTTGTCTTCTAAGCTTGTGGCATTCTGGCATGTTCTTGACTTGAATCTTGATCTTCTTGCATTACTTTTTCAGATTCTTGATCTTTCAAGTATGCATCCTCAAGAGTATTGATAAGTGCCAAACATACCTAAAAATCATACACTTTTATGGCACTTATCTTAAGCATAATTGAGAAAAACAACTTAAAACAATACTTTTTGTATAAAATATCACAATTTGGTATATTTGTGTTTGTATTGCCTTTTTATGTATTTTGTAGGAAATAAAATGAA
>NW_017719234.1:0-27305 GCF_001865875.1 Lupinus angustifolius
TAGTGAGGACCATAATGCCAACGTCTGCCAAAATGAGGAGGTAAATTTTGTTGGGAATCCAAATCCTCCAAGGCAAAACTTTCAAGGAAATTACCCTCAAGGGGGTAATAATCAATTTCAAAGGAATCAACCTTGGAAGCAAGATCCTCCTCAAAGACAAAACTTCTACCCTCGAAACAATCAATATCAGCATCCTACTCAGGACAAAAGTATCAAACTGGAGGATACTCTTAACCAATTTATGCAAATGACCATGGCTAATCATAAAAACATTGATGCTTCTCTTAGGAATATGGAAATTCAGATTGGCTAGCTGGCCAAACAAATAGCTGTAAATGAAAAATCAACATTTTCAGCTAACACGGAAATAAATCCTAGAGAACATAGCCATGCAGTCCTGAGAAGTGAATCCGGACCATCGGGGTAGTAGAAGTGTTGATCAATGTCAAGCTAATGACATTAAAGAAGCGCTTGCTGGGAAGCAACTCAGTATATTTTGAGATAAAATATTATAAAAATTCTCTTTTCTTCATTTTATCCTTTTTCTAAAATTTTATGTTTAAAATAAAAATTGTATTTTTAGGAATCAAAAATTGGAAAATGCTTATAGCCCACAACTAGCTTTGGTGAGTAATACACAAAGGTGACTAAGCTACTTGGTCAAGGGACCAAACCCATGTTGAAGGGTTTGGTCAGCTGCTGCAAAATATAGTCAAAGCTCATTACTTGGTCAAGTCTGGACCACTGACCCACCGCTCAGCGTGGGGAAACATGCGCTCAGCGTGGGGACCATCCGCTCAGCGTGGGGGACCATGTGCTCAGCGCAGGTCTGACCAGGCCAGTACTTTGGAACCAAAAAAATCCTCAAAAGAGGAGTTTTTCTTAAATTTTTGACCGAAATTCTTGACCAAGAACCTTGACCAAGGACTTCCAACTCCTATATAAACACCCATTCTTGAAACATAAGCATCAAGCAAAATTTTCTCCTTAACTCAAAAGCTCTTTCTCTCAAAAATTTCAAATTCTCTCTTCATTTTCATCATGAATTTTCGAAGTTCATCAAGGAGAGGAAAGGAAGTCTCAAGGGAGAGTAACAACTCTAAATTTGTCTCCAATGATGAAAGTTCAAAGAAATCACACTAAAAAATGTTATAACTTTGGAAAGAATTGTTAACTTGAGTGATGATGACTTTGGAGGTTTTCTTTTCATCATAGAAAATTATGGGTGGCAAAAAATTGCTCAACCAAAAAATGTTTTCTTTGGATGTAGTCAAACAAGTTTTTGCCAACTCAATCACTTCAAGTGAGGCAAGGAGAAATAGTTACACTTGGGTAAATGGAACTCAAGTTTTTTATAGCAAGCAAGTAAATAATGAATACTTGGGTAACCCATGGAAGCCAACAAGTGATGATCATGACTTGTGCTATTTTCAAATAAAGCTCAAAGCATCCTCTTTGGGTGAAGAAGAAAGTCATGAAGAAGAGTATGTTAGGAAAAGTCTATGTTTGGAGGACTTGGAGCTCAACATTTTTGGACCCATTTTCAAATTTTGCATGACTCAACAAACCCAAATATGGGCAAGCTTGATACTCTCCAACATATGACCTTCCTTACATGTTTCGGATATCCCTCTTCCTAAAGCATATTAAAAATTGCCATAGACTTCAGAACTCTAAGTTCTATTTGCGGTAATATGTCATACATAAGGACAGTAGTAGAGTCAAACATTCAATGTGACTTAGAAGGGTTTAATAAAATGGATTTCTAATACTCTATGTGTAGATATTCAAAAGGGGAAATTGAAATGCGTAAGCAAAGGTCTGTCGATGATTCTGTTAGAAACCGAAATATTTTACTTGTTGGAAATTTAAATCTTGAGGATCGTTTGGTTCATTACGTTTTGAGTTACATCGTGGTTCCAAAGATATAAAAGCTTTCACAATTAAATGGTATGAAACTATAATTGATGTACACAATTAAACATAATGTTCCAATTAATTGGCAATTAATGGTAATGAAACAAATGTGGACCTTTAGAGGTGATTTTGGACCATTGTCTTATGCTATTCTCATAACTGCTATACTTGGGTATTCTGGCGTTTCTTTTATTAGAGAGTCTAAGATCTCACTCGATGTTCGGGATAACAAATTTGATGTGGATGTCATCCATAAGATGGGATTATTTTGAGATACCACCGACATGATTTATATGCATCATGGTGATCAACAGGTTGCTAACCCATAAAATCCTTATGCTAACCCTCCTACTCGACCCTCATTTCGTGCTGAATCATCTTCCTCTAACTCCACTCCTTCCAATCAGATGATAATGGACGAGTTGTTTTCGCTTCATGGCTACATCAAAAAAAGGATGGATGCTCTTGATACGACGAATCATCAAGTCCAAGAAGAGCTTCAACGTTTGTCAGACCGATTGGATTACATGGACTTGGATGCTCAGCGGGCTGGTCCAGATTCTTAGGAGTAGTGTTCTATGGCCTAGGATTTAACTTAAGTCATTTGTTGTTGTTGTTGTCTCAAAACTATTGTTTTATGGTTGTTATTTGATATCTTAACTCTTTGTTATGTATAAACTACATTTTAATTGCTTTTAAATGCTATGTTATGACATGTTGATTATCTTCTAGCATTTGATATCATTCAAAAATTCTTATTTTTGTTTTTATAAGAATTTATGACCTTGGATTTTCAATAAGTCAACCTATATATATCTTGTTACCCTTTTCTATATATATTTGTCTATTGTGTTGGACAAACTAGCTTTTCTTCTTTTTGATGAAGTCAAAATGGGGAGAAAAGTTGGAGTTGTGCACTTTTCTATCAAAAACTTTCAGGCACATACAATAAAACACAGGGGAGCATACAAGATAGGGGGAGCATACTTCATACGCTGAATCTTAGAAAAATTAAAATCTCAAATTTCAAAGGATGTTGGTTTGTCATCATCAAAAAGAGGGAGATTGTGAAGAAGATCTTGCTCCTGACCTTGACACGATTTTGACGAAGACACCAAGATCACAAAAAAAAGAAAAAGAAGAAGACTATGAAGACATAGAAGATTCAAGCTTCAAGTAATTATAGATTAAGTCTTCAAATAGGTACTTCTATATGTATGCTCAACTTATATATTAGTAGCAATGCTCAAAGAAATCAAAATTATTTTCAAAAGAATTGAATAAGTCTTGATACAATGTCAATAATGTTAAGTAATGAGTTACTTGACCTGAGTAACAGGTTACTAGGTCTGGGTAACAGGTTACCTGAACTGTATGACAGTTGGTAACAGGTTACCTGAACTGTATGACAGTTGGTAACAGGTTACTAGAACTACGAAACATGTTACCTGATTAAGAAAACAGTTACAAAGCATAACTGACACTAAGTAACCGATTATTACTATGTATTAACTGATTACCACTTTGGATAGGAACTTTTGGCAATTGATTACACAGTCGTGACAATCGATTAACCATAGCTGTTGGGAACCAGATTCTCAAATTTGAATGAACATCTTTCATCCAAAGTGAATGAGTTTCATTCCAATCGTATCTCCTCTTCATGGAAGGATACTTTGGATGATTGGAAGCCTATTTAAAGACATTAAGACATTCAATTCATAACACAATCAATACACAAAATTCACTTAGTGAAACAATTTTCTACACTCTTTTGCAACTTTGTTCTCAAACTTTCAGATTTTATGAATTTGCTTTAAGTGCTTATGATCTGAAATTTCAAAGATATAAGAGCATTGTTTACTAAGTATATATTGTGATAAAAAGGATTGCAAGTTATAGCATTTATCAAACTTGTAAAGGCAATCCTGCCATTGATACATTCTTCATCTTATTGTAAACTTTTCATCACAAGGGGGTGTTGAGAAAGGGAAAATAGTTCACTTGGAAAGGTTTTTTCCAAGGGTAGATAGTTGTGTGTGTGTAAGGTACAAGGGTCTCGAGATGAGAATTTGTAATTGCAACTTGAATTATCTAGTGGAAATATCTCTTGTGTGACAAGAGTAATGGATGTAATATTCAGTGGACAAGAAGGCGAACCAGTATAAAATTCTCGGTGTACTCTTCTTCTTCTACTTTATTCTTGTGGTTTTATTATTGCTTTACTTGGTTGATTTCTGCACCAACATTCCGCTGCACAAACACTTTGCTATTAAAGCAGAAAGGTCAGTCATTTCTCCCAACAACTAATTCCCCCCCCCCCCCTCTTAGTTGCCATCTAATACTTACTGTATGTTCTTAAAAATTTTATATGGTGAAATTTTGCTTTTAGCCTTGGGGACTCTATTTAACACATAACATACAGTTAATAAAATTTCAGTCCACTAAGAGAGTGTTGCACCAGAACTTAACATAATAGCTATAACTAATTCAGTTAAAGTTTTTTTCTTTCAATTTTACCATTCATTTTAGGTGAATATGGTTCAGTTGTTTCATGAATAATGTCATTCAATTTATAAAAAGCATTAAACATGTTTGAATCATACTCAGTGCCTCTATCGCTTCTGAGTTTCTTTATTTTCTTGTTGAGCTGATTTTCGATTTCAGTTACATATAACTTAAACATGTCAAGCGCTTTACTTTTATTTTTCATAAGATATACATACGTAAAATTAGAGCAATCATCAATAAAAGTGATGGTGGTGGTAGTGCACGCTCCTGTGTATGGAGGGGTTTTGTTGTCTGAGTCCTCACTCACCCATAAAACTCATTGTACCCCTTGAGGCACACCCAATGTTAGAACTTAAGGCTTAAAAAGTCTTTCAACCTCACTCCTCCAAGCAATGTGTGACTTGGGGAGTTTTTTCATTTCACACTCTCAAAATTCTCTATTAATGGTCATATTAATGTGCTTTAAAATACTCCAAAACCATCATTTTCCAACAATATTTTATGCATAGTTACAATATATTTATAAAAAATGTATTAAGAAAACTGTGATGAAATTATCAAGATTCCGTATAAATAAAACCAATACATTAAAAGGAAGTCATTAAGGTTATGTTTAGGAGTTTTTTTGGAAGGGGAAGGAAGAGACAAGTTCGCTTTGAAAAATGTCTCCCTTGTTTGAGACTTGGATGAAAGAGATGGAAATATTTTGGAGGTTTTTTTGGAGACCTCTATAACCCTTCATATGTCTTCTTTCATGATTCCCTCAATTTAGGGGATTTTTTTAGATAAACATGTTAAAAATACCTAAATCCTTACTAAAATTATATAATTACATTTTAATTTATTTATTATTGTTAATTAGATTTTTAAAAGATAATAAAATAATATTCTTATATTTTTAGTCTTCATTCTTCCCTCATCTAAATTACACTGTCTCATCCATGCTGAATTGACTTGATTTGGATCTGTTTAGATAACTGCATTTAATTCAAATATTTTAATCCTCTCATGCAAATGTAACTAACCTTTAAAATTAAATCTTTCAATAACTTATCATATATTTTGACTTCATAGTTTTTAATTTTTAGAGACTTATTTACTTCCTTTTAATTCACAGCTTAACATTTTAGACAAAAAAAGAATTAATTATGTTACTCTACAGCTTAATTTTTTATTGTTAAGATAAGAATATTTTTAACATCCCCATGTGTATATATAGATATAATAGTTAGAATTTCTTTCTATGTAAATTAGTGGTCTATGTGGTTTTTTGATATACAAATATTAATATGTAAGTATATTGTGGTGGATGGGAATTGAACATTCAACCTCCATATCACTCCACTTTTTAAGCCATTCGCTCTTATCACTTGACTACCTTATGACTCAATAAATTAGTGGTCATGTAAAACTCGTGACCGGATCATCGTCCTAACATTTTCAGATTAGATGAGGCACTTACAATGTGAGTAGTGATCTACCAACAAGACATTAATATAGTGATATAAGGTTATGTTAGATCTATTAAATCCTCGGGATGAAAAAAAATGTCAATAACTCGATTCATATAAGTGACATTTATTGGGAGAAGCACACTACCAAAAAGGATTAGTTCCTAACTCATAGGATGAAGAGAAACATTAGTACAAGAAAAATGTGAGTAGCGAACCTTGGCCAATAATTGAAAGAGAATAACACTTTAGTTGAAATAATAAATTGGTTATAATTATTTAACACTTGAAGAAAATTGATATCCTCGAGATCATAAGCATAATTAGCGGTTTCTTCAAGGTTAGTACGTAAAGAAAATTACATTTTTGCTATAACTGTTTATAATTGAATCGCTATAACTAAAGAAAAAAAGTTATAATAATTATACTAATCTAAACACAAATCATGTGGATGTTTGGTTTTGTTTTTTATATAAAAAAAACTTCGTCAAATTATTAGCGATTCAATTATAAACAGTTATAGCAAAAATGTAATTTTCTTTACGTACTAACCGGGAAAAAACCGCTAATTATGCTTATAATCTCAGGGATATCAATTTTCTTCATGTGTTAAATAATTATGACCAATTTATTATTTCAACTAAAGAGTTAAAATCTGTATTGAAAGTATAAAGATTTATACACATACACTTTATCATCCACCATTCATTTAGATTACCTTTTTTTAAAAAAGTTAACAATAATTAAACTTTAATGCTAAATTGATGTAATAATAATGTATCAAAATTATAGACGGTTAGTGGATACATCTTTTTCTCTTAAGAAAATGTACAACTTCATATGCACAAACCTTGATGGATAATGTCTCCACCGATAATGATTTCTTAGGTACCGATAATGATTTCTTAGGTGCCGATAATGATTTCTCCTAGCCATTTAGGACTAGAAGAAATGTTGTTACTTCATTGCAATTCAATTAACTCAATTTCATTACAATTTAATCAACTTAATTAAGATTCAAAATGAGTAAATGAATTTTTAATAGAAAATTAATATATTGTCTTACAATATCAACCTATAAATCCTCTTACTTCGGTTAGAAAGCATGTTCCAAAGTGATACTTGTTTGTTGATGATTGATTTACAAATACATATATATATAACTTTTTTAGAATTCAAATCCTCTCTAACAGCTATATCCCGCCAGTAGCTGTTGGAACATCCAGTTTTCCTTTATGCAAAAGGATTTACAAAATGATTTTGTAGGATATTTCATTACTCTTTGTATTATAAAGAATTACAGTAGCTAGATCATCGTGAAGTATAAAATAAATACAAACCTCCAGAATGGCTGAATGCTCAATAATTATGGCTTCATATCCTGATCCTAAACTCATCAACACATGTTGAAATTATGGCTTCATACCGAATAGGAAGATAGAGCATAAACGTTGAGAACCCAAAAAATTAAAATGAACAATTTGGTTACTGCACAAAATTTTGACACTAACTTCCTGTTCACTTTCTTGATACATAAAAAAACTGACTACCAATTTAGGACCCTTTCAATGAAACTCACTAAGCTCTGTACATAACTTCTAACCATTCAAAAATTCAAAAGGCAAATTTGCACATTTCTGGAAATGAGAAAAATCATTTGCATGTCATAAGCATAGAGTTGATGACATGCAACAAAAGACGGATTACTTGAGAGATCAGGTCCGGTCATTGTCGGCAAGCTACGTTGATGATTCAGTATCTGATAAACCTGTTCAAAGATGCGTCTTACATGCAATGTAATCATAGGGTCTGAGGGATTTATGGCAGCAGTAATATCTGTCATCCAAGCCATCTTTCTAGATGTATCATTGCTAATATCAAAAGCCAACAGCTGCAGAAGTGAAAGAACTACTCCTTGGCTCAATGGGAGAGGAACCATTGACAGAAGTCCATGTAAATCAACCTGCTTAGCAGAAATGATATGATTCTGTTAAAAGGACGACCCAGTGCACGAGACTCCCACTTAGCGGGGTCTAAGAGGGTAGACGCATGCAGCCTTACTACCGCAAGCGGAGAAACTGTTTGTAGGATTTGAACCCGTGATCTCATAGTCACTAAGCAACAACCTTACCGTTGCACTAAGCTCACCTCTAAATGATATAATTATGTTAATGTTTAACATTTGTTTAATTTCAGAGACAAGAACTATACACACACAAGGTTCAATAAATAACATTCCCTAACAAGATATTTAATCCATAAAATAACAAACCTATCCAATATTAAATGCTTTATCATAAGACCCAATCCCCTCCCCCAAAAAATAAATAAATGAAACAAAACAAATATGTGAAATGTTTTGGAACGATGTAGGTAAATCATATTGAGCAGCATTATAAAATAAAGATGGTTCTGATGACAATTCATATGCCACTCCCAACATATACAATGCATGAATCACAGACCTAAATTCTAGTTGAACCATATGATTGGAATTGCCAACACAATTATGATTATGTCCTTTTAGGACAACTTCCCCTTCCTAAACCATACCTGAGAACATAACCAAGAAACAATCAACACATCACTTCTTTGTAGAGCTGCAGTGAAAGCCTCCTCGTATTTCTGTTCAGATGTCAGCCTTGCTAGCTCCTGTGTGGGATCTAGAGGCACCTCAACCTGACATGCATTACAAAATTTGAAGAGCAATTACTAGTATGTACACTTAAAAACATGAAATCAACTAACCAGTCTCTAACAAGGACTAGGAAGTGGTTAAGAAATTTACCCCTACCTTTTTATGAAGTAAAGGACCACTGTTCAGCAGCATGGCTAAAGGATTTAATGTGCCTGAGTTTGTTCTTGCAGCTGCAAGTGCCAATAGCTTTCTCTGGCCCTCGACTACTTCTCTACTCAAGGTTTGAGTCACTGATGATGCTGAATTAATGGAATCCTGCAAATTGCATTAAGAGGAATACCATATTGAGATCAAAAGAGGGTGGCAAACTAGATAAAGTGTGTAACTATCATGTCTAAATCTTTATATTAACATTGTTCAGAACCAATCAGTTCTCTTGAGCAGGTGAAAGGGATGTTAGTGCCACTTTAAATATGAGCTAAGCAACTATTTTTTTTTAATAGGACTACTATCCACATCATATAAAAGCATATTAACAAAATTATAATTAAGCAAAACTTGAAAGTCTGCAAGCTTCCTTCAGTATGTCAGTAGTGTATGGCCCTAGCAAACTCATCAAGTGGCAGGCATACACACAGTTACAGAAGACTTGCTACCACGACAGTTAATATGTAAAAGGGGTTCGAAAAAAGAGATAAAACTAATAACATTCTCATTTGAATACATAAAAAAAACATAATAAAGAACCATAAAAAGCTTAATCTCAAAATATTGCAAGCATCTTGCAATTACAAGTGGGTCCAGATACACTTATGTTCCAGTCTCTAACTTTAGAACTTGGGAAGCAAGACACTTCCAAGCATGACTAGATCCAAATTCCCGCATGGTGTTTGGCACATGGACTTAGGTTTTAAGCATTGGAGTTGGAACTTGGAACTCCCGGTTTCAACTATTTTGTTTGGTGAGCACATTAAAATTGGAATTCCAATTAAGTACAATTCCATGGGATTGGAAAATAACTATTTCATACCTTTTTCAATTGTTAACCTATAGATATAGACCAAGATAATTATTAATTCCAAGCATACAAGTTAAAAAATACCCTTGAACTTATGTTTTATAAAAGAAAGAAGCAGGGCAATCTTGTCCAAACGGAAATAAAAAGGTTGCAACCGAATAAGTACACTCACCCTTAGAGTCATTGCCAATGAAGTGTGCTCAGATTCAAAGCGTTGCTGCACTGCAGTTGAATGTTCAGTCATGCCTTTTTGAAACGTAGCATTTACTTGCTCGAACATGGCTTTGCAAGACATCTCGAATGCAGGAAACAATGATGTTTCAAAACTGAATTTGAGTGCATCCTATAGAAGAAATTATTTCACAGTAATGAACAAATTTTACCTCCTGACAAAATAAAATAAAAACACAGAATGAATTAATTTCAGTTGACATACGTGAAGCGCCTGTTTGCCGGTTGTCTGAAACTGTCCTTGGATTTGCCTTGCAACAGTAGCTTCAAGTTTTGAAGTAATTGATTTATCAAGTTGATTCACAGCCTTATCACCTACTCCTCTCTGCCATAAAGTGCCAATTAAATCCCAGGAAGACAACTTAATTGATTTGTTCTAATTTCCACAAGATATATAGATAATGTACAAACCTGGAATGACTCCACAATGATGGAAGATATTATTTTTTCCACAGCAGGAGACACTGCACGGAGTACAGCTGGCCCAACAGAAGCCATTTCCTTCTTCACTATTTTCTCCAACATTGCTGGTAGATCCTTATTCATAAAGTTACTAATCAAACCTGTAACATTCTGGATACAATCTATTAACAACTTCTCGGTTTTTGCATTCTCTTGAATTCGAGCCCACAAAGCATCAGTGTTGACCTTGACAGCTTTCTCCATGCTTCTCCCTATAGAAGCCTCGAGCCTTCTACCTTCTTTTGTAACTGGAACAGCAACCACCATTGTCATTAGCTTCTGCATCTCGTTTCGCATTGTCAATAACTGCAAAGTAAGACAATAAATTATCAATGAGTCAAATTGCTCGAATACATAATCCAATTCTAAAATGCTATTTCATAATGTTCTGTTTATTTCTCCTATTTTAAGAAAGTAAAAAACAATTGTGTAACATATACAATCTACATGCCCCTTAAGGCCTTAATATAGCACAAGAGAAGCTAAAACTATAGTTTCTGGAGAGAAAAAAAGTACTTATCAAAATAGCACTTTTAAAAAAATGCCCATCCAAAAGCATAGTAAAAAAGGCAAGGCAGTTTACAAGGCTCTCACTTAGTGAGGTATGTGGAAAGTAGATGTATGCAGCCTTTTCCTCGCACGTGGAGAGGTTGTTTCCAAGATTTGAATATGTGAGCTCATGGTCACTAAGAAACAACCTTCTAGTTGGGCCATAGTAATAATATATAAATATAGTAAAGTATTAGCTAGGCATGTGAGTATGTGACCATCAATAAACTCTAAAACAATCACCTGATTAAGCGATTCTTGCATTGCTAGAATTTGAGGAGAAGCATTTTCTGCAGATAGAAGGCTTGAACTTCCACTAGGTTCATTGGATGAATCAGTTGATTAGCACGTGGTTCGATATGGGGAAGATGGACATGATGCTTGAGAGTTTTTTCCCTTCTGTTTCTTCCCTTTCGTAGTAGGTGCAAATGATGGTGATACTGCCATGGATGTAGATGAGTCAGAAACCTTTTCATGGACGTCTTTTGCCTCTTGGAGATCATCCTCGCTAGCATTAGAAGGTTGGGCTAGTGAGTCCCTGACAATACAATCAACTACTCCAAGTCCCTCTGAAAGGTAAGCTTCCCCAGATGTTGAACAACTTTCTCGGGCCATCTCAATACCGAGATCTGAAGCCTGAGAGCAACAGAAATTTTCTTTATTCCTTCTTCACGGGTATTATTTTAATTTTAATGATTTCATTTTTTATACTTCATTTTTATAAATGACAAACAAAAACCAGTTTTGATTTTAAATTAGAACTACTTAATCTTGATTTCCCTATTGCACATAGGGATACGTAGGAGCAAGATAACCTTTCGCCAAACACAAAAATAAAAATAAAATATTTTGTTATAGTAGTTCAATTTTAATTTTTAAGGGTATAAAAGTCTATATGATTGGCGAGGGTACCGTTTTAACACGGGCGTACGAGGTGCTAAATTATCCGAATCTCTGTTTAAAGACCATATTATCCGAATTGGGCATAATTGAGAGTTTTCTACGTTTTAACCGAAAAAAACTTAGTGGCGACTCCAAATCAATAGAGAGAGGTAGAAGTCGAGTTCGCCTCTTCCTAAGTCGCAAAGCTAGTCTTCCAATCGAAAATTGGGTTGCGATAGCTGTGAACACCAATTTTCTCTAATTAAGGTGCGCATCATAATTTTAATACAATTATATCAACTATTTATTTTGGGTTATAAAACAAGTGATGTAATTTCTGATAACTCATAAAGCTTCTAAAATTGATAACAAATATAAGCTTGATGATGCATAAGGAACAGTTGTGGTCCCCAATACATTACATCACAAATAGTTTTCATCTCTCCTTATCAGAAAGAAAACGAATGTCCCAAAAAGAATTCAGAATGTGACTGAGAAAGACCATCATACCAAGCATACAAAAAGAATAGATCTGAGAAACAAAACAAGGATTCAGATATGACTTTGTATCATTGTTTTATATTATGTGTGAGAATCATGAGATTCAATATCCTAGAATTAATAGGTCACAAATGATAAAGATTTCTCAACAAGTATTATCAGAATCTAGGTTCTAAATTTTATGATTCTCGCGTTCCTTCCCAATTTGTTCTTATGAATCCTAATTTTCATTTCGGGGGTTTTGTGCTTTCACTGTTATCTTAAGAAATTCATGATGTGGGATTTGTTTTCAGCCCCTTCCCTTAAGAATATTCACATTGGTGCATTAAGGAAATTTCTATATTTTTTCCCTCAATGTTAGAATCATGGATTCATCTACAGCACCACGTCATATATATTTTGCCAGATTATGTGCAATTTAAAAATTACAGTGCCAATTTATTTATATAATAAATATTTCTGCATGATTTTTTTAGGATGATGTTTAATTAAAGAAGGGTACATATATATATATATATATATGGAGGGATCCACTTATTCTAAGAGTAAGTTTTTTAAACTTACTCCACATCCTAGTCATTAATTCTAGAAAAATTCAATGGTTTGAATTAGTGAGTAGATTTAAACCATTATAATTTCCTAAAATTGACGGCTAGGATGGAGGGTAAGTTTAGAGTAAATGGATCCACACTCATATACAGGGGCGGATGTTCTCAATGGCAGGTGGGGGCAGTTGCCCCCCCCCCCCTCAATTTTTAAAAAAAAATTATCATACAATATTTTTTTTGAT
The DNA here is from genome assembly GCF_001865875.1 of Lupinus angustifolius. Classification (NCBI taxonomy): domain Eukaryota; kingdom Viridiplantae; phylum Streptophyta; class Magnoliopsida; order Fabales; family Fabaceae; genus Lupinus; species Lupinus angustifolius. Next base: position 12,951 of record NW_017719234.1, read on the forward strand.
ATGTTTCAAAATTCAACAACAAAACTCCATACCAAGAGAATAATATAAATGTATTATCAGTGTAAAGATTTACATAAAGTCACTATATCATTCACAATTCATTTAGATTACTTTGTTAAATAGTTAATGAAAATTAGATATGAACGGTGGATTATGAAATAATAGTCTATAGAACTCATATACTGTTAGTTCATACATTTTTCTCCAAGAACAATACTTCTACACAAAAATCCATTATTCTCTCCAAAACTCTCACCCTCTATAAAAATTCACTCTCTTGAGTATTGCATGACACATTTCCCATATCTTTGATATAACTTCTCATAACACAACTTAACCCATTTAATTTTCACCTTAAAATGTCATATTTACTTTTTATAAGTTAGTTTTCTTCAATTGCTTTTTTCACATGCACATTATCACATGCTTATGAAATCATGACATGATTACTTATGATTTATTTGTTTTTTGCATCAAATTTTATTCATTGGCATTGTCATTCTTTGTTAGTGAACTATTTTATGATTGATTAATTTTAGTGGGGTTATCTCTATCTTTCTATTTTTTTCTCTTTATAATTTATAATTTTCTTTAAAAAATATTTTTATCAATCTCAATCATACAATATTTTGATTATCTATTTGAGAGGATATAAAAACTAACTTATGCCCAAATTTGCATTCTTCTGAGTTTAAAATGCATACAATGTTTATAAGAGATAAGTGCTTAAGAATATACAATATTTTGATTATCTATTTGAGAGGATATAAAAACTAACTTATGCCCAAATTTGTATTCTTCTGAGTTTAGAATGCATACAATGTTTATAAGAGATAAGTGCTATTATGTTTTTTGGAAATTTAAATATAAGAAAATACCTTATTTTTATATTTAAAATTTATATATTTTCTAACGATTCCGTACATTATTTATGTATAAATCATAATCCTGCCTCCTCTAAAATTATGGTCAAGATCCGCTACTGCTCATATACATATATATTTAATTTATCTGCTGCATTTTTTTAGTGCACATAATATGGATGTAGATGTATTTGTTTAATATGGAGTTATTTGATAATGATTTGTATTTGTGTTTATTTTTTAATCTGTATCCAATTTACATTTGATAACATATTGTATCTATTTTTATGCATTGATATATATGTAGTATATCTTTTTTATTTGGAATTATTTTGTAGTATCATATTTGTTAATCATTAAAGTGATCAAATCATAAGGTTTTAATCCCAAAAGGGGAAATTGAAATGCGTAAGCAAAGGTCTATCAGTAATTCTGTTAGAAACCGAAATATTTTACTTGTTGAAAATTTAAACCTAGAGTATCGTTTGCTTCATTAATTTTTGAGTTATATCGTGGTTCCAAAGATTTCAAATCATTCACAATTAAATTATATGGAACTACAATTGATGTACGCAATTAAAAACAACGTTCCAATTAATTGGACATTAATGGTAATGAGACAAATGCAGACCTTTAGAGGTGATTATGGACTCTTGCCTTGTGCTATTCTCATAACTGCTATACTTTAGTATTTTGACGTTTCTTTTGCTGGAGAGTCTAAGATCTCACTCGATGCTCGTGATAACAAATTCGATGTGGATGTGATCCACAAGATGAGATTCTTTCGAGATACAATCACATGATCTATAAGCATCATGGTGATCAACAGACTGTTAACCCAAAAATCCTTCAGCAGATCCTCCTATATTGAACGATACCTTGGCTAATTGGAAGCTTATTTAAAGGCATTAAGTCATTCAATTCATAAGACAATCAATACATGAAATTCTCTTAACTTAGTGAAACAATTTTCTACACTCTTTTGCAACTTTGTTCTCAAACTTTCAGATTTTCTGAAGTTGCTTAAGTTCTAAACTTTCAAAGATATAAGAGTATTGTTTACTAAGTATATACTATGAGAAAATGATTGGAAGTTATAACATTGTCAAAACTTGTAAAGACAATCTTGTCATTGATATATTCTTCATCTTGTTATAAACTTTTCATCACAAGGGTGTATTGAGAAGGAGAAAACAGTTCACTTGGAAATGGTGTTTTCAAAGGGTAGATAATTGTGAGTGTGTAAGATACAAGGGTCTTTGGAGAGAACTTGCAATTGCAACTCAAATTATCTAGTGGAAACATCTCTTGTGTGGCAAGAGTACTAGATGTAACCTTCGGTGGACAAGAAGGTGAACCAATATAAAATTCTTATGTACTCTTACTCTACTATATTCTTGTGGTTTATTATTGCTTTACTTGGTTGATTTCTGCATCAATAATCTGTTGCACAAACACTTTGATATTAAAGCATAAAAATCGACCATTTCTCCCTACAACTAATTCACCCTCATTTCTATCTAATAATACTTACAAAACAGTTGCAATTAGTATTAACATATATGAGATCAAAAGTTTCATTCTCTAATTTTAATTCATCAATAAAGTTCTACATTTCAATTATTTTCTTTTCATGCACCACATAATACATCATAAGTAAGACAATTATTGGAACTAGAATCACATTCAGAAGAATGTACCTCGCTTGACTCTTCTTGTTCGCTTAAGTCGCAAGAATTCTGATTTTTAACCATTAGGCACAATTTGCCGATTCATCCTCTTCCGAGGTGCAAGAAGTCGAATTCTCTTCAGGAGCATCCCACACTATGTATGCTTTCTACGATTTGAAGTCTTGAGGATTGTTTTTGTCATTTTAACCTTGTTGACGTAATTCGGGCATTGATATCTCATGTGGCCCGTTTTACCGCATTCATGACAAGTAAAGCGATCTTTGGGATTCTTGCCTTTCTTGGTTGAATCTTTTACTTCCTTTTTCTGAAACCTTTGTAGTCTTCCTTTCTTCTTGATAAACTTTCAGAATTTTCTAACTAGGATGTCATGGTCTCGTCGTCAATATCTGAGTCGGAATCTTCTTCGTCGTATCTCTACTCTTGACTTTGTGATGTTGTGGCCTTAAGAGATATGCCCCCTTTTTTTTTTCCGATTATTCATATGAAGTCAAATTTCCTAACTCCATTTCATGTTCTTCATGGAGTTAGAGCTTGCCAAAGATATTTTCTAGTGACATCAAATCAAGATCCTTAGACTCAACAATAACTATCACCTTAGGTTTCCATGCCCTGTCAAGACACCTCAACACTTTATTAGTTAAATCACCTTTACCAAATTTTTGTATAATGCAACTAAATGAATTTCAATGTGAGTGAATCATTCATGCATATCACTTATTGACTCGTTAGGAAATATGCAAAATAATTCGTACTCATGCGTTAATATTTTCATTCTATCTCATTTACCTCACTAGTGCCCTCATGAGTCACTTGTAAAGTGCCCCACATTTCCTTAGCACTTCTACATTGTGAAACCCAAAAGAACACTTCATAAGCGAGTGTGGACGTAATGATGTTTTTCGCTTTCAAATTATGTTGTACTTTTCGTTTATCAACATTCGTCCACAAGCTCTATGGCTTTTTTTTTGGTTTCACCTTCCACTAAGTGTAGTGGAATGTGAGGGTCATTTTGTACGACATCCCAAATATATGTATCGATAGCCTCAATGAATATTCTCATTCTGATTTTCCAATAGGTGTACCCGTAGTCACTGAAAACTAGATGGTGGTTGGTGGATGAGCCATCGCTGCCGAAAGGTTTAGTACAACCCATGGTGTAAATGCATAGGATCAACGATATAAGCGTTTAGACTTGCACTATCGTACTAGCTCTAATACTACATGTTGGATAACATGGGCTTACGGTCACCTAGAGGGGGTGAATAGGTGTTGCGGATCACAATTCTCGCTTTTCCGGCTAATAAGATAATCTAAAAAATCACGCAGTTTAATCGATTATGTCTACGATTAATCAATTAATATCAACTGTATTTAATCGACTAACATCAGGTTTCCAGATGCAATCTACTTAATGAATTTATGCCTAAATGTTAACAGATTTACAACACGCAATAAACTCAGTAAGTAAAGTAATCTAATTATACAAAGTGTAAATTGACTGAAATTAAAGAGATAATGGATAGAGAAAATTTGAGATGACGATCATTTATCCTAGTTTGTTTGCGGGTCCACTTGTAAACTACATCCAAGCCTCCCCTTTTGATCTTGAGAGATTTTTCTTCACTATTGGAAATCAATATTATAGAAACACACTTCTAAAATACAAGACTCCCTTCTTGGCCCTAGAGCTCTTGAATGGTTTGACCCTCTACCCGTTTCTATTGGATACTCAACATTACTTCTAACAATCTGGCTCCAACTACTCCTAATTCCCAACCACGACTCTTGTTTACATGAAGACAACCAATACCTAACCGCAACTAGGATTTCCCAACACTATTCTCTATCAAGGTGATACCAACGCACCTAGAGAATCCAAGAAAATCGTCCACAAAATTTACAAGTTGTGTGCACCTAAATGTGTTAATTTTACAATCAAGAACAATACTAAAAACCTGCCCATAAATCTCACAAAAACTCAAAGGAATGATGTGTAATTATGCAAGGTTTTTCAAAAATTTATTTGACAATGATGCATAGTGGATAATTTTCTATGAAACTATCCTATATCTCTTTACTTGAATCAAAGAAAACTAATTCATACAACAAGTAATTTTTCGCTCAAGAATTTGAAAGTTATTCCCAACAATTTTCAAGAATTTTTTTTGTTGAGAAAATGGGGAAATTAGTTTTTATGCGTATCTGTTTTCTGATGGATTTAATCGATTAACACATGGCTTAATTGATTAACAACACCAAGAAATCCAAAACTTTAGCTACTGTAACTCTAGTTAATCAATAACCCCATTCTTAATCGATTAACGAATTCCCATTTTTATTTAATCGATTAACACAAGTTGTAATCAATTAACTGTGTTGAAAATCATTTATTTGATGCATGATGAACCTTCTATATTATGTGTATATGCATGATTCATGATTCTCTAAAGATGTAAGTTATAAAATGAGTTTAATGCACTAAGATCGTGTTAATCATGTGTAAATGTATGAGCATGTTAATCATATATGAATGTATTCAAGTCTCATTTTAAGTTTATTCAATTTTAAGACTGTGAGACTTCCATTAAGGTTCACCTAGCCTAGACTCTACCCACTCAATTAACTTAAGACTATAGAAATATAAAAACTTAACCTAAGTCTTTTTTATTGAACTTGAGTCTTGGCTTTTCTTGTTTATTGAGTTGTCCTTGTCTTCAAGCTTGCCTATTATCCTTGTCTTCATCAAATAATATGATGATGCATACTTGCAATCTCAACTTGGCTATGACCTCTCAGGATAAGAAAAGAAAGAACACTAAGGGTGTTGCGAAAGGGCCTTCACATCAATAGAAACTGAAGAGTGATGAGGAAGTTACCTGCTACTTCTATAAGAAGCAAGGACACATGAAGGAAGAATGTCCTAAATATGCCACATGGCGTGTTAGGAAGGGTAAATTTCTCACTCTAGTTTATTCTGAAATTAGTTTACCTTTTGTACCCAATGACACTCTGTGGATGGATTCTGGTGCTACTAATCTCATAAGTATCACTATGCAAGGTTGCCTATGCAGCCGCCAACCAAGTGATGATGAATAGTGTTGTTGAGCGACGAAACCGAAATCTTAAGAATATGGTGAGAAGTATGATTAATCATTTTTCCTTACCATAGTCTCTTTGGAGGAAAGCTTTACATATAACATTTTACATCCATAATAGGTTGCCAAGTAAAGTAGTTAACAAAACCCAATATGAGCTTTGGACTAGTAAAAGACAAAGCTTAAAACACTTGCACATTTGGGGTTGTCCACCTGAACCGCGGCCTTATAGGCCACATGAAAGAATACTGGACTTAAAAAAAATTAGCTGTTATTTTGTTGGCTATGTTGAAATGGAATATTTTTTGAGGAAGTTGAGTTTTGAAAGGAAGAGAACATAAGGATTGTTGTCTTTGAGGAAGAACCTATCACTAACTGTGAACAAGTTCTTGTGGCTATTACCATTCAAGGAATAACTTCAGTAATAGAAGATAATGTGTGAAGAAAATCTTGCTCCTTACCTTGACACAGTTTTGATGAAGACACCAAGATCACAAAAAGAAGAAAAGGAACAAGACCATGAAGACAAAAGATTCAAGCTTCAAGATTTTTATAGATTAAGTCTTCATATAGGTACTTTTATCCTTGTACTCACTCTTTATATTTAGTAGCAATGCTCAAAGAAATCAAAATCATTTTTCAAGAATTGGATATGTCTAAATGTAAAGTCAAAAATGCTAAGTAATGAGTTACTTGACCTGAGTAACAAGTTACCAGAACTAGGTAACAGGTTACATGAACTGTGTGGCAGTTGGTAACAGGTTACTGGAACTGTGTAACATGTTACCTAACTGAGAAAACAATTATAAAAGCATATTTGACTGATGTAACCAATTAATTGAGTATATTAATCGATTACCACATTGGATAGAACATTTGGGTAATGATTACACCTTGTGATAATCGATTACACAAAGCTGTTGAAAACCAAATTTTCAAATTCAAATGAACATGTTTCATTCAAAGTGAATATGTTTCATTCTCATCGTGTCTCCTCTTCATGGAAGGTTATCTTGGCTGATTGAAAGCCTTTTTAAATGCATTGTGACATCCAAATTCAATACACACAATTATATACAATCACATAAAACTTTCACAACTTAGTAAATAAAATTATGCACAATTCTTTATTAACTTTGTTCCAAAAATTTCAGATTTTCTAAAGTTGCTTCTAAAGTGCATTTGTTCTAAACTTTCAAAGCATAAAGAGCATTGTATAGTAAGTATATGTATTGCGAGAATAAGGATTGTAAGTTCTTAGCATTGACAAACTTGTAAAGGAAATCCTGCCATTATTATATTCTTCATCTTGATTGTAAACTTTTCATCACAAGGTGTGTTGAGAAGGAGAAAAGAGTTCACTTGGAAAGAGTATTTTCCAAGGGTAGATAGTTGTGAGTGAGTAACGTACAAGGGTCTCGGGGAGAGAATTTGTAATTGCAACTCAAATTATCTAGTGAAAAATCTCTTGTGTGGCAAGAGTGCTGCATGTAACCTTCGATGGACAAGAAGGCGAACCAATATAAAATTCTCTGTGTATTCTTCTTCTACCTTATTCTTGTGTATTACATTTTCTTTACTTGGGTGAATTCTTCATCAACAATCCGCTGCACATATACTTTGATCATATAGTAGAAAAATAAGCTTTTACTCCCAACAACTAATTCACCTCCCCCCCCCTTTAGTTGGCATATGAAACTTACATAATGTTCGGAATATTGTTCCTGATAATATTCCAGAACAAGACAACAATGAGGTTATTCCTCTACTACCTCTAGAATAAATTCAACAACCTGAAGAAGTAGAAGTATCATTAAGGAGATCCACTAGAGAGAGGAGAAGTGCAATTTCTGATGATTATATTGTATTTCTTCAAGAACATGAGGAAGACATCAGGTTAATAGAGGATGATCCATTGAATTTCTGTCAAGCCATGAAAAGTTCTAACTCTCAAATGTGGGTTGATGTCATGAAAGATGAGATGAAGTCTATGCATGATAATGACATTTGGGATCTTGTCGAATTACCTAAAGGTGAAAAACCTATTGGCTGCAAATGGATATTTAAAACCAAGAGGAATTTGAAGGATAATATTGACAGATATAAAGCTCGTCTAGTTGCTAAGACTACACTCGGAAAAAAAATCATTGACTATAAAGAAACCTTCTCTCTATTATTTTTGAAGGATTCTTTTAGAATAATATTCGCACTAGTAGCTCTTTTTTGTATTTGGAGCTATATCAGATGGATATTAAGACTGTGTTTCTAAATGGTGACATTAAATAAACGATCTATATGGTGCAACTAGAAAACTGTGTCAATTGGCTTAAAGTCTATGGTATGCAAATTAAAGGAATCCATCTATGGCCTTAAACAAGATTCTCGTCAATGGTATCACAAGTTCCATATAGTTCTAAGGCAAATAAAGTTGATGAATATGAGTGCCACATGTTCAGTGGAAGAAAATTTGTATTCTTGGTATTATATGTCGATGATATACTACTTGCTAGCAATGATACGAGACTATTGCATGAGACCAAGAGATTTCTAACAAATGATTTCAAAATGAAAGATCTTGGGGAAGCTTCTTTTGTGTTAGATATTCAGATACTAGGAGATTGCTCTCAAGGTATCCTAAGGTTGTCACAAGAAAGCTATATTGATAAAGTCCTAGATTGATTTGGCATGAAAAATAGTAAACCAGAGGATACCTATATAGCGAAGCAAGACAAGTTTAGTCTCGAATAGTGCCCCAAAATGACATTGAAAGATACGAGATGCAAAAGATTCCTTATGCATCTGCAGTAGGAAGTCTAATGTATGTTCGATTTTGCACACGACCCAAAATAGCATTTATCGTGGGAGTTTTGGGACGATATTTGAGCAATCCTGGAATGCATCACTGTAAGACAGTCAAACATGTTATGCATTATTTGAAGAGAACAAATGGGTACATGCTCACTTATTAGAGGTATGAGAATTTAGAGATCATTAGGTACTCTTTGGATGTCAAGACAACAAACACTCCACCTGTGGACATGTATTTATGTTGGCTGAGGTGCTATCTCTTGGAAGTCTACTAAACAGACACTCATAGCTCCTTCAACCATGGTTGCAGAGTTCATGGCTTGTTATGAGACATTAGATCATGACATATGGTTGTGGGATTTTGTCACCGGCTTACATGTGGTCGATGGTATTGAAAGACCATTGAGAATTTATTGTGACAATAGGTCCTCAGTACTTTACTCCAACAATAGTATGAGTTCTGCAAATAAAGTCAAAATTTATTGACATCAAGTTTCTGGTTGTTAAAGAAAGTGTTCAAAGTAGACAAATTTTCATAGAACATATAGGGACAAATTTTATGCTAGATGATCCACTAGCTAAGCGCTGTTGATAAAGCATTGTTGACAAAACTGGGTTGTGTAACTTCAACAGTGCATTCTTGACAAAACGCTATTTAACATCAGTAATGTTAGCACTGGCTTGAATGATTTATGTTTAACAACATATTTGATAGAAAGCGCTATTGATGTTAATATATGCAACAATGCTTACTTAAGTAAGTACTGTTGAAGATGACATAGTAACTGCACTTGCTTAATTATGCGTTGTTGATGTTTTATATCTTTTTAAGCGTTCGAGATATTAATGGTGGAGTAGTTATGCGTCTCTTTGTTTGTTGAAATATTAATGGTTGATTGGTTATGCGTCTCTTGGTTGTTGAAATATTAATGGTTGAGTGGTTATGTGTCTCTTCATTTGTTGAAATATTAATGATTGCTCATCTATAAATATTGTGGTTCACTCAATGTTCTATTTCATCAGTAAGAGTATGTGTTTCTATAAGAGTATGTTCATGAAGATAGGAGGAAGAAAACACAAAGTAGTAAAAAAAAGAGCAATACTACAGAGAGTGAAAAAGAAGAAAAGGACCCAGATTTGTATAGAGGAGTCGAGGAAACAATTGTGTTTCTGTTTCAGAATCATGTCAAGGAGGTCTTTAACAACTTTTTATTTTGCAAAAGGACCCAAATTTTAGAAGGAAGGTGGTTGTCCTACAAGATTTACATTAGATGAAGATTTAATTTGTAAAGTATTGAGTTCATTGATCTCTTTCAATTTTTTCAGTTCATTGATTTCCCTCATTGAAATCTTTTGATTTTCAAAATGGGCCCATATTTTAGAAGGAAAGTGGCTGTTATACAAGATTTGTGTGAGAAAAAGGTCCCGAATTTGTATAGACGAGTCGAGGAAAATATTATTTCCTTCATTGAAATCATGTCAAGCAGGTCTTTAACAACTTTTTATTTGGCAAAAGGACCCAAATTGTGAAAGGAAATAAAAGGAAAATAATCAATAAATTCTTTTTCATTGTATTCTTCATTTGCCAAATTATTTAGTTCATTATATTCGCATGTACCAAATCATTTAGTTCATTATAATGTTTTTTGCATCTCTGAATGAATAATAAAACAATTATTTTGGATGTTAATTTCTATTTCTTGTTAATTATTTGGATGGTTATTTTATTTAATACTTTTGCTATTCCTTATTAATAAATACAATAAACAAATTAAAAATACTTAATAAATACAAACACAAATTTACAAAATGTAATGTTTAATACTTTTCCAGTTTTTTATTAATAAACACAATTATATAGTCATGTACTTCATGGAAACTTCATGTTAATTAACGTAAATTCATGTTGTATAAATATTTTCAAGTTATATAAAATGTTAATTTAACAGCGCATAACTATGAATACACTGTTAATATGGAAAATAAGTTCAGTTTAACAGCGCATAATTACGATTGCGCTGTCAATTAGATTCTATTCAACAACGCATAATTAAGATAGTGCTGTCAATTAGATTCTATTCAATAGCGCTACATCTCGGTAACGTTGTTGATGTGTTAATGAAAATAAGTAGTAAACAAATGGATACACAACAACAACGCAATCCTTAGTACGCGTTGTTGAAGATGTCAATACAACATCACTACTTTTAATATGTGTTGTGGAAGATGTCTATTCAACAATGCTACCTTTAATATGCACTTTTAAATTGGTAATACAATTTAAATATCTAAAACATGAATCGTTTCCTCTACGCTCTCAAACTTAATCGAAAATAAATCCTCATACTCTCAGCAAACCCTCATATTCTCAGCAAACCCTCATACTCTCAGCAAACCCTCATACTCTCATAAACTGAAAAACTTCATCAATGGCTTCCCAAAGTGGCGATCATGGCTCTCATAGTCGTGACGAAGCTACACCGACTCCACAAGACAAGCAAATCGTTGCTCAAAAACAACCTCCATGTGGAATGACTTCCATGGAGAATGTCCTTCAGTCAATAAGTAAGGATGTGAAGATAAAAGTTCAATGGAACTCTAAAGGCCGACCATTAAACTCGAAGGGTGGCAACGCATTGGTAAGCTACATTGGTGTTGTTGTTAGCCAAAATACGAAGCTAACATTCAACAAATGGAGTGATGAAGGGAATACCGTGAAAGAGCGTATTTGGAATGAAATAATAGTAAATTTATTTTTCAGTTTTTGTGTTTTCATGCAATGTACATATATGTGTTACGTTTTCATGAAATGTACGTATATGTGTTACGTTTTCATGCAATGTACTTATATGTATTACATTTTCATGCAATGTACATATATACATGTGTTTTCATGCAATATATAATGTATGTGTTTTTATTTCAGTCAACTTTTGATGTTGGTGAGGAGCATAAGGATTATATCCTTAAATCGGCTGGCAAGGCTCTCTGATAATTCCGAACTGATGTCGAAAAATTACTAAGAGATGCTGATGGTAATGTCAACCTAAAACCTCCAACTAAATATGCAAATATCTTTGATGAAGAGGATTGGAAGACTTTTGTCACCCTACGCACACAAGACGAGTCTTTATTGGTAAAATCATATTCTTTGTATTGACTTTTGTATATATGCTTTTGTATATGATTGTCGATATTAATGTTGTTTATTGTTTCAGAAATTAAGTAATGAAAACCGCAAGAGGGCATCAAAGCCTTTATATCCATACTGAGCTTCTCCAGTTGGGTATAGAGGAATCGAGGAAAAAATTGTAAGTATTGTTAATTTGTACATTATTGGTTATGTTTTGTATGAATATATATCTAATTACATTATTATTGGTTATGTTTTGTTAGTCGGAGAACAAAAGCGAGATGCTTATGAATCCACATGGAGTAGAACTCGATGTTCTATGGCTGGATGCCCGTAACAACAAAGATGGTGTCATTGACAATGAGGAAGTTCAAGAAGTGGCAAGACGTGTTGTAAGTGCTCATTTTTTAATTATACTTAATTTCCATATTTTATTTATCAAAATGTGAATAATTAACATTATGTTTTTTCTTGATTTGTCAGGTTGCCCTAAAAGAAAAGGAGGCAAACCCGGATAGTCGCATAATACTTGACAAGACACTAAGACTGCCTATCTACCCTAGTCATATCAGAGGTGCATGATTTGGGGTTAGCCAGCAAACATTTGTACCCATCCAAAGCATGCAACCAAATCCCAAATGAGCCAGGTTCAAAATCAACTGATGGCCTCATGCAACGGTTCAACGAATTTGAGCAATCAATGAAGGCGAAGGAAACTGAGTAGTAACAACTAGCTTGTAATGTTGGTACTATTCCTTCAACCATCAGTGTGAGTTGCACACCTGCACCTTACAACATTCCCATTCTGATTCCCATTCCTGAGGTAATTTAGTTAGCTTATTTTAATTTACTTAACTTTTTTTAATTTAATCGTTAACTAATTATATGTTTTAACTTACATACAAGGAATCAGTTCTTGCAAAATTTTCCTGGATACCCCAACTAGTCGAGTGGAGGATGTTGGGAAAGTGCACAAGTCGGCCAATGCTATGTTGCATAGTGCACATATCCCACGCCATCATGTGAAGGTCTCGATTGACATTGCAATCGATGATAATGCGTTGCTGCCAATTCCTCTCGATGAGGATATGTTCATAGTTGGAGGGGCTATAGGGTCAATGAAGAAATATACTACTTTGACTCATTTGCATATGGTGATATGAACAACTACCCCGCTATGAAAGAGATGTTTTCTAGGTAAGTGGACTACTCATTTAAACTTTTAGTTACACTTTCACTTTCCTAGTTGTTTAGTAATTAAGTAAATTTTCTATTGTTTAGTGCGGTGATAGTTTACAGAAGTTGTAATCGTGCTAGAAACAAGTTACCAAATCCCAAAATCAGGTGGACTCATATAAAGGTATTGGCACAAATCATCTCAAACAATTATATATGTAATGGCCAACTAATGTTATACTTATATGTTTACTTCATTTTAATTGTAGACCCCTTGCCAAACAAACGAGGTAGATTGCGGCTATTACGTGCTGCAATTCATGACGAAGATTATTCAGCAATGGCCAACTAATGCAATCAAGATTGTTGGAAAATCTTATACAGATGAAGAAGTCAACCAGATTATATAACAATGGTCAAACTTTGTACTTATTTATGTTGACAAATCATAGCTAAATGTATAGTAGATTAGTTTTGCACAGATTGTAGCTTAGAGAATTCAATGTAATGTATATGATTTGGTCTTTGTAATATATATGTTTATGTAAACATTACAGTGTAATTAATGTTCAATATATAAATTCAGTTGTGTTCATATATTCATTTTATTGTTATGTTCTGTTTTTGTATGCATTCAGGTTATTTTTTGTTGTGTGCGTAACTATGTAGAATTAGGAATAATGGTTTTCGATAACGCTTTTTTGTGAATGTGATGTCGTTATAACCATACAACAACGTTTTTGTAACAATGCGCTGTTGATTACATTGCATTCAACAACACATTCACCAAAAAACACTGTTGAATACTTAACTCTCATTTATTTTCTTTTAGCTATACAACAGCGCATTCGAATGTCATAATGTAATTACTAATTTGAATTTCATTAAAAAATGAATTAGTAAAAAAATTATGATATCTTCCACATCGTTTCCTTAAGATTGCGTTGTGGAACACTTACCTTCTTTATATTTGAATGGGGATTTCTTCCATAATGTTTCCTTAAGGTTGCGCTGTTGATTAGGTATCATTGATAGCATCATCTTCACTATGTGATGTTGATTTTGTATCATTGATAGCGCCATCGTCATTATGCACTATAGAAGATACTATGAGACCCTAAAGAATTAAAATGTTCCCGCATTCTCACACTTCATCATCAATCCCAACACTCATTTACTCAGCAGCGAAACACATTTACTCTCAAAATTGACCTCGAAAATCATTCGACCTGAAAATCATTCACTCATTCAACACCGAAAATCATTCCACCTAAAAATCATTCACTCATTCAACACCGAAAATCATTCACCCATTTTACACGAAAATCATTCAAAACCCATTTCGAAAATCCTTTTCTTGTTTAACCTCAAAATCTTCATTCACGCATTCAACACCGAATTGTAATTGAGTTTTTCATATAGTTATTTGCCTTTTTAATTACATTATATTTAGCTTGTATTGAGTTATAAATATTTTCCTTATAAATGAGTGAAAGTGATTTCACTCATTTAGCTTGTATTGAGTTGGGGTTTCCGAGTTCCGACTCATTTAGCCTTACATTATGAGTTAGGGTTCCAATCATAATAAT
>NW_017719235.1:0-40603 GCF_001865875.1 Lupinus angustifolius
GATTGAAGAAGGAGTATGAAGGAGTGAAATCATTTGTTAGGTTTGCAATTGAGAATGCTGAAAACCCTAATAGAATTGTATGTCCTTGCTTAAGATGTTGTTACTCAAACCGAATTACTCCAAATGAGTTAAAAGTTCATTTAGTGTGTCACGATACTGATCAAAGTTACACATGTTGGACAAGACATGGTGAGACAAGAGACGTTATGGATTGTGATGATGAGATGCATATGAAAGACAACTACACAAATGCATATGAAGACGATCATTTCGAGGAAATGGAAAACGCTGTCGAAGAGTATCTTCAGGATTGTCCTGAGATGTTTCAGTAGTTGATAAGTGATGCTGAGAAACCATTATATGATGGTTATACTAAATTCACAACATTGGTAGCTGTGTTAAAGTTGTATAAATCCAAAATAATTTTTAAATATTTGGATATGTCTAAAATGAAAAGTCAAATTGCTAAATAATGAGTTACTTGACCTAAGTAACAGGTTACCAAAACTAGGTAACATGGTACCTGAACTGTGTAGCAGTTGGTAATGGGTTACTAGAACTGCGTAACAGGTTACCTGACTGAGAAAACATTTACAAAGAAAAACTATCTAATGTCACCGATTAATCAAGTATATTAATCAATTACCACCACAGACAGAACATCTGGGTAATCGATTACCACATTGTGACAATCAATTACACAGAGTTGTTGAAACCAGATTTTCAAATTCAAATGAACAAATTTTATCCAAAGTGAATAGGTTTTATTCCAACTGTGTCTCCTATTCATGAAAGGAGATCTTGGCTGATTGGAATCCTATTTCAAGACATTGTGACATCTAAATTCAATATACACGATATACACAATAACATACAATCACACAAAATCTTTCACAACTTAGTAAACAAAATTCTGCATATTTTGCTAGCAACTTTGTTCCTAAACTTTCAGATTTTATGAAGTTGCTTCCAAAGGGCATTTGTTCTAAACTTTTGGAATATTAAGAGCATTGTATACTAAGTATTTGTATTGTGAGATTAAGGATTGCAAGTTATAGAATTGTCAAAACATGTAAAGGTAATCATGCTATTGTTATATTCTTCATCTTTGTTGTAAACTTTTCATCACAAGAGTGTGTTGAGAGGGGGAAAAGAGTTCACTTAAATAGGGAATTTTCAAGGGTAGATTAGTTGTGAGTGTGTAAGGTACAAGGGTCTTGGGGAGAGAATTTGTAATTACAACTGAAATTATCTAGTGGAAAATCTCTTGTGTGGCAAGAGTACTGGATGTAACCTTCGGTGAACAAGAAGGTGATTCATTATAAAATTCTCTGTGTACTCTTCTTCTACTTATTCTTGAGATTTACTTTTGTTTTATTTGGTTCAATTCTGCATAAACAATTCGTTACACATACACTTTGATAACTTACCAGAAACATCAGTCATATTCTCCCAACAACTAATTCATTCCCCTCTTAGTTTACATCTTAAACTTACAAAGCAAACAAAATAAATTGCCTCTACATAATATTTTGGAAGTTGAAGTATTCGACTATTGGGGTATAGATTTTATGGAACCTTTTCCTTCTTCATTTTGTAATGAATATAACTTGGTTTCTTTTGATTTTGTTTCTAGATAGGTAGAAGCCATATTAACCCCCAAAGCAGATGGAAAAATAGTGATAAGTTTTATATAAAAGAATGTTGTTGGTAGCTTTGGGGTACCAAGAGTAGTATTAGGGATGAAGGGTCCCACTTTGTCAACTCCCAGCTGAAAAAGTTTTTTAACATTTTGGAGAAGGCAAAATGTTCATCACCTTATCATCCTCAATGTAACGGGAAAGTAGAGGTCTGCAACAGAAAATCAAGAAAAGTCTGGAAATTACTATTTCTTCTTTCGAAAATGACTGGTCGCAAAGGTTGGATGATGCTCTGAGGGCATACAAGATAACATTTAAATCTCCTATAGGATTGACTCTATTTCAATTTGTATATGGAAAGGTTTGCCATTTACCAACTGAATTGGAGCACTATTGGGCATTAAAAATTTTAAACTTTGATTCAAATGCTGTTGGAAAGAAAAGACAGACTCAACTACACTAACTAGAGGAGCTAACGCTCCAATCATATGAGTTCAACAAGATATACAAGGAGAAAGCAGAAAATTACCATGACATAAAGATCAAAAAGAAAGAATTATATCATGGCCAGGATGTACTTTTGTTTAACTCCAGACTATAGCAGTTTTCAAGAAAATTGAGGCCCATGTGGTTAGGACTGTTTGTAGTCAAAGCAGTAAAGGACTATGGAATAGTGGAACTAGAGAGCTCCAAGTCTAACAAGACTTGGCTTGTCAATGGACAAAGGTTAAAACCCTACTTAGGTGATGATCAGGGAACATCAACACTGTGTATTCAATAGTAACCCTCTGCGAGCTTAAAAAGGCGACAAACTATATGACGTTAAACTAGCGCTTGCTGGGAGGTAACCCAGTGATTGGTTAGTTATCATGTCTTTATTTTACTATGATAGGAATTTTTAGTTTTTATTCTTTCAAAATGTTACACAAACTTCCTCAAGATACTTCAAAAATAATTTCAATGACATGAGGATAAGTCAAACATTTAAGTTTGGGGGAGTATGTATAACATTGTGAAATTGCTTTCTTTTAATTCAATTTTGTTCGTTTTAGTTGTATATTTATTTGTTTAGTTGCTTCTTTTAATTGATTACTTAATTTTGTTTAGTTTAACTTATAGGTAATTTGAAAAGTGAAAATTTAGAATGTAAACAAATTTTGTAACTAACACAACTTGGATTAACAAATTTTTTGAAAAAAGATCAAAATCATTGTTATGCATGAATCAACAAGCTTATGTTAGCCACAATGAGGTGAAAATATGAAATTTTTGTGTGAATAATTCATAATGTTGTAACTTTGATAAAAGACAATACTTTTGAAAAAACACTTATCATGAACTTTTGAAAATCAAAGAGTTTCACAAAACCAAACCATGTGAGGGAGTGTACGCCAAACACTAAGTGAGCTTAGCGTGTACTCAGTTTTTGGACTTGCACAATTTATTTTGTTTGAATCTCTCTTTATTTTATGCACAAAATTAATAGGAAATAATCAAGGCATGTTCTTTTAATGTAGAATGAACCACTTGACCAAAAGGACCAACGTTAAACTAGGAACATCCTTCCCTTGTGAGCCTTTAAATGGAATAATTTTTTTGAACAACCCTTGAACAAAATCAATGGAAAAGCAAATGATTAGTCTCGTGTTGGATAACAAGGGCTTACGGTCACCTAGGGGGGGTGAATAGGTTTAGCGATATACTATAGACGCTTTTTCGATTCAATGAGATATTCAAAAAACTACTAGTTTAATCAATTATTCACATCCTTAATCAATTAAAGAAAATACGGGTTAATTGATTATAGGCAGTTTTAATCAATTAACTGTGTTCTTTTCTTTCTTGAAAATAGGATTTCTTGAAAATAAAGTTATTCAAAATTTCAATAAATTTACATATAAGACTTAACGAATTTACGCATAAATAATATCACTAAATCAGAGCAAGCAGTAAACTCAATAAGCAAATTAATTCTAGCTAAACAAATCATAAATTAAAAAAAATTAAAAGATGAGGGAAAGAAAACTCGGAGGACCCCAAAGGCAGGACTTGTACATTTCTATTGTATCATATGAATTCCATAACTCATTATCATAATCCCCTAACAATGATCCATCACTCGATAATCCTCCGACATTAAAAAACAACTCCTCAAAAAGTGTAAACATTTTTCCCTTAATTACACTAACATACTTCCCATACTTATACTGGAAATTCCCATAAAACTCACGAAGTATGGATGGATAGATGTTACCTTTCAACTCTAAAAAGGCATTGACACCTTGCATTTCTAGACTGTGGGGAAATTCAAATCCCTACTCTACCATCCAAGCCATATATGCATATCATATGCACTTGGCTTCCGACCAACAAACTTTGCTAATCGAGAAGCTTGGAGGGCAGGTCCATATTAAGGGTCAGTCCTAAGGTGCTTCTGCCACCCTGTATGGATGAAGATCCCCCAACCACAAAGTTTCGAGTGCGTTTTGCATTGGTTTTAATTCGTTTTCCTCTACCTTGAACATTTTTCCAGTTGCTTGAGGTATTAATCGATTAAACTAATTGAATTGGGAAAGGAATTAGGGTTTTTAAATTGGGGAAACCATAATATTTGTGATTTGAGATGAAATTGAAGGTTTTGACACGATGAAGATCTAAGGGTAGAAGACATAATGTAGGGTTTTAGGGTTTAGACAGAAAGTGAACTAGGAATAGTACTTGAATCTATTTTGTTTTTGTTGTTGATCGATTAACGATAGATTTAATCGATATAAAAAAATTTCCCGATTTAATTGATAAAGGCAATATATAATCGATTCTTTAACAAAAAGTGTAAGCCCAGGTAATCGATTAAATTCTAGAATAATCGACTAAATGCATACATTTTCTAGATTTGAATACGATTCGAATTGATTTGGATATTTGTTAAGACATTACTAGAAATAACCTATCCTAAACACTCAAAATTACCCAATTACACAATCAAAACAGGACGAAAACATTTAAGCACAAAGAACATGTATTCAAGGAAGAAATGATAAAGCAAATTGCAAGATCACAAAATAGAGTTATTAAGAACCGAAAACAAGCTAACTTCGATATAATTCATCAAGTATAACAAGTTCTCTACACACGACAAAGAATGAACCCCTGAGCAGGGGCTTGGTGAATATATCTGCCAATTGTTTTGAGAAGAACGTAAGATATGACACGAATCGTAACATCACTATCAAATTCTCAAAATATTTTCTTAATTTATGTTCATACCATTTATGTAACGAATATCACAATTAATTAAAAGATAATTAATTGCAGACAAGACCCCATTGGTTGTTAACTGACAAAGGTCGCAACATTATTGTTAAATTCTCAAAATAGTTTATTCATTAATTTCAAAATTAATAAATAAATTATTATTTAATTCTAATGCTTGTAGAAAATAGCACAAATTAGAAGGAGATAAAATATTAATTATTATTATATAAATAGAATATTTAATTATTATTATTATAAGTTTATTTGTTATTAAAAAGGAAAATAAAAAAACGAAGGTCTACCTCCTAATGTGAATTTTGTTGGGTCCCACAGGGCTATGTCACTCACCTAGAGGGGGGTGAATAGGTGATACGGTACATAATTATCATCGCTCGATAAACAAAGAGGAAACACAAAATTACACACTTTTTAATCGATTATAAATAAACTTAATCAATTAACTTGATCTTCTATTAATCAGTTAACTCAACAACTTAATCGATCATGTAGTTCAGTTTAAGTGAAAACAATTTTCTTTCGATCTCTAAGATTACCAAGATTCAACCAAACATATATGCACTTATTATAGAAAGTTAAGAACAGTAAATGCAGAATATAGATTATGCAATTATCACAAAATAATATGCATGTCAAGTTAAGTAAATCAAGTAATGCAGAAATGTAAAAAGATAAGGGAGAAGAAGAGTGAGACACTGCTTTTATCCTGGTTCGTTTGTGGGTCCACTTGCAAACTACATCCAGGCCTCCCCTTCTGATATTGGGAATTTTTTCTTCATTGTGGAAATTCAATGTTCTTTACAAACCTTATCCATGCTACTTTCTTGGAACCGTTAAGCCCCCACTTCGGTTTGACTACTAAGCTCGCCTACTAGGATACCACACCGTTCGCTACTCTAGCCCCAGCCTAAGTATCGCTTAGTACCAATATCTCTTGCTTCTCGTGAAGACACTTACTTAACCGCGGCTAGGGTTTTCGCAAATCTATTCTCCTTCTATCGTGATACAACACACCAAGAGAATGTGTTAATGCCTTAGTCTAACATTTTTCTTCAAGTTACTTGTGCACCTAATATGTGCAGATTTTACACTCTTCTCAGAATCTAAGAACCCTTTTAAAAGATTTCATAATTACATAATAGAATGTGTGAGATGCAATGTTTTTTTTCCACAAATATTTGACAATAAAAGCTCAACGTGTATCTTTTAAAGATTCACCCTTTTCTTTTCTCAAAAGAACACTTAGAAAATCTTTCTAAAGATATGAAAGTTTGAGCTTAAGATTTCCTGAATAATATGTGTAACCTATCCTAAAGACAAAGAATGAAAAACTTGGGTAAAAATACTATTCTGTTTTTAATTGCAGTTAATCGATTATCCTTAACCTTAATCGATTAACGAGTTTCTTGAAAATAACAGATAACAGAAATAGTAACAACCTTAATCGATTAACTCCTCATTTAATCGATTAACGGGTTTCCAAGGAATTCAATGATTAATCGATTAACACACATGTTAATTGATGAACGGTATTCTAAAATATATTTCAAATGATGAATGAACCTCGTACATGATTTATAAACTAATGATGCATACCTTTAAATGATGTATGATTTAAAACACTTTTTAAATGCATTCAAAACATATGATCATGTATGTATGTATGTGCATGTAAATCATGTATGTATGCATGTAAGTCTCATTTTAGATATGTTTGATTTTAGCCTGTGAGACTTTCATTGGGGTTCATCCCATCCTAGACTCTTAGTAAGCAAGCATCTTTAGACCTAATAAAGATATAAAAGTACTTAACCCCTAGATCTTCTTTTGAATACCTTGTATGAACTTGAGTCTTGACTTTATAGTTGATACTTTTTGTTTGTTGATTTGCTTATCCTCTCAAGCTTGTCCTTGAACCTTAACCATGTTGTCGATCCTTTGTCTTTATCAATCTTTTGTCTTCATCAAACTATGTTTGTCCTTTGTCTTCATCAAAACATATATGATGCATGCTTGCGTCTTCAATCTCTCATTCATGCATGCTTGCATCTTCAATCTCCCCCTTTTTGGTGATGACAAACTCTTGTTGACACTTGTTAACAACTTGTTGGATCTGACAATTCTCTGTTGGATCTGCTTGGTGACAATGAACTATGTTTTGCCTTGTTCTTGTAAGTTGATGCGTGTTTCTCCCTCTTGCTCCCCCTCAATTTGAGCATTGGGTGATTTATTCTTTTTCATTGCGGAAGCCTCAACTTATCTCTCTTGTAAGTCCTGCAAAACATAAACAACAACTTTTCTCCCCCTTTTGGCATGACCAAAAAGCAAAGTCATATATGAAAGTATATTGCCAAAATAAAGAACAAACAATGCAATTTCTACTAATTTTAATAGATTAAAATAGTACTTAATTGATTAAGTGTGATTTAATTTTGCCTAGAATTGCATTTTAGGTGTAGGTTAATCGATTATGGCATGTGCTTATCGATTAAACCTATTGTTATGACATATTTCAGTTCAGGCCACATGCTATAGCATAAACTTATACACTTTGATATCACCGGTTTCATATACTTATTTTATAGTGATAATGTACATTACATTAAAGCATTTGTTCATGATACCATTTGTTTATGCCTTTTCCATTTATATACCACCACTTGTTTGTTGAAAGTTAAGCACAATTTGATAAATGCAATATATTTGAAAATTACTAACATTCTTTCATCCATTGATCAAGTGATTTACAAAAGTGATAAAAAAACAGCACATAATTCAATTTTAACAGTAGAAAACCAATTCATTCATAAACAAACTAACAAGTTTGGAAAATTATAATGCAACAACCAAAAGATTACACAAACCACAAAACTCCTAAAAACAACAACTAACTAGGAGACACTAGATATCCTAAGCTAGCTAGGAGGTGGTTGCAGAAATCCACCAAAGGAACTAAACAAAAAGTGAAGCTGCTTGAGTCGACTCTGATTCTCTTCATCTTGTCTTTGAAACTTCGCCATAAGCCTATCCTCCATAGATTTTATCCTAGATACAACTTCTTGGTTCCTTGAGTCAATACGCTCATTTAGGCGTTGTCTCATGGAATCCAGATGAGCGAAACCAAATGAAGATCCTTGAGGCATATCAGACGCCTCAACATTTTGTTGTCCCTGGTTTTGGTCGCCATGCTCACCACCTTCTTCATCAGATATTTCTAAATCCACTATGGTCTTGTACTCCTCTTGATACATCCATTTACATCCATATTTGTAGATACTCATCTTGTGAATGATGTTCTCGTGGACCATGTGCTCTCTGGAATTTACAGTAATTATCTCCGCACCAGATGTGTCATTCTCTAAATGATAAATGACACGGAAGATAAAAATTCCACAAGACAACAATCTCGAAGAAGATGATGCAATACCATACATCACTTTTAGAATCTCATCGGGCCAGCTAATCAATATGCCTTCTTTAACAGCAAAGATAAGCTTCAAATACTTTATAGTTGGTTGCGCATGATTAGTGTTGCATTGAACCAATATGTATTCTATTAAGTAGTGTAAAAGCCTATTTTCTACCATTAAAGAACCCGCTTTTGTGAGCTCACCTCAGACAAAGTAATGAGGTCCCCTTAAGCATGACTTATACATCTTTGTAGAGTCATAATTGCTCCATTTGTTATCGTTGCAATTTCCAAGGGATCCACCATCACAAGATAATCCTCCGACATCCATAAACAACACAACATTCAATAAAATCAGCTTCCCTTGCACCATACTTCTATAACCACCATCCTTATACTGAAAATTAGCATAAAACTCCTGAACCAGAGAGGGGTGAATGTTACCACTCAATTCTTGAAAACATACAACCCCTTGTGCCTCCAATTCATGTGGGGATTGAAATCCTTGCTCCACCATCCACGCCATGTCGGCATATCAGATGTATGTAGTTTTTCGGCTTACGAACCAAGCCAACCTCTCTGCTTGACGAGCATGAGCATAAAATGGGTCTAAATCCAATGGAGGATTCTACCTTGTTGAAGAGGAACCTTCAGCTCTGAGATTTCTCACACGCCCAGGATGACGCAGAGAACAGTTTGAACTAGATGTGTGTTTCACTCTCTTTGGTCTCTCACTACCCATGGCTGCAAAATTTATTGCATGGGTAATCGAATATGGGTGAAAAATGAAGTTAGAGTTTGGAAGGGGGTAAGCTTGGTTTTTTCAATTTGAGCCGAATTGATGGTTGGATGCTTGGAGAAGGAAATAAAAATGGGATGGGTAGCTCAAATATGAGTTTGAGGATGAATTGTGAGATCCATTTCAGACAAGAATACAGAATTCAAGAGGTTAGGGTTTGTGCAAAATGTAACCCAAAACTGAGGTTCAATCTGTTTTATTACTGCTTAATCGATTAACCTCTATGTTAATCGATTAACGAGATTTAAATTTTAACACAGTTAATCCATTATGTTCAAGCTTAATCAATTAAAACTTTTAAACATTTTTAGCCCATGTAATCGATTAAGAGGACAGATAATCGATTAAGAGAATTTGAAAAATCCCAGGTAATTGATTAAAATACAGAACAATCGATTAAATAAGTCACAGAAGCAGATTTTGGCAGAGTTTGAGTTAGTTTAGAGGTTTGCTAAGACTCTAAGAAAAAGATCTATCCTAAACACCTAATGTGCACTTAACGTAGAGCCAAAAGAGCATGAAAGCATATACAATCAAGGATGTCTAGCATGCATTCAACCACTTAGGTAATATATCGTAAGAACATGTGATTAGACATTATATAACATAATTTATCACGATATTTGATTATCTCACATACTTGACCTCATCCTTATCAATATGTTTGAAGTTTGCCATATTTGATGTCTTCTTTGGCCTTTTTTCAATTCTTGATTCTTGTCCTTTTTCTTGAATAGTACATCAATTCTTGAAGTGTTTATCCTCATGATTACCTACAAAACAGTAAGCATACATTTCCTATCCTCTTTTGGAGATGGCTTAATCAATCATTAAATTCGCATAGGCTTTCCAAAAAAATAGTTTTGGTTAAATTTGCATTAATGTGAGATTTAACTTGTTGTGCTTCAACATGATTATAAAATCCTAGATGGTATTTCCACATTTACTTATTAATCAAAACATGATTGAAATATTCTTATACTAGTTTAATAATATCATGTTTGCATTTAAAAGCATGTAAATGTACATACAAAGGATTAGGCCTAAAAATGATTTATGGGGGAATTCATGATTCTTGAGTTTATGGCCTTGTTAGGATTTTATTTTAGAATTTATTTATGACACTTAAAGTATGTAATACTTGTAGTTAAGAAGATATACCTTGTTTTACCTTTGTTGCACAATACATCCTATCTTCAACCATTTGTGATGATTATTTTCTCATAAGTGTCATAGTCTCCTTTCCTTTGGTGACAAGTCAAAGAAGTTCGATCTTCTCACCTTCTTATGTGCCTAGAAGACTTGCTGCCCATATGAAATATAAAGTCCATATGTCCTTAGCACACCTACAAAACACAATTACTTGCTTTTCTTGGGTACCCAACTAAGCTTGGGTCCCTTGATGTTAGTAGCTTGGGGATTTTGTTTCTTAGTAATCCACATAAAATTTCAATTTGGAACATCATGCATTCTAACATTACATGCATTCAAGGTATGACCATACTATCCACAATAAAAGCAAGTAGGGGATTCAAGATGTGAAAATTTTAGAACATTTACTTGTTTCTTGTGAAATGTGTTATATGCGTGCATATATCCCAAACTAGATTTAATCCCATCATTTTTATATATATCAAGTAAGTTGTTTGGATTGTGATAACTAGATGTGAAATTAGCAAGTTTATCTTTTAAGACATTGTGTTCATTTTTCATGCAAATGCAATTTTCACAAATAGATGCCACATTTAAATTAGAAGTACAATTACATGAAGAGTTAGCATATTTAGCATCTAAGGTTTCATTCTCAATTTTTAGCACATCAAAGAAGTTTTAAAATTCACATAACATCTTTTCAAGATCTAAAATTAACCTTTTTCTTTCTATATTATTTTAAGCTAACATTTTAAGTTCTTCATGCATTTCAACATAAGAATCATAAAGCATGTCATACATGAGAAGTATATTGGAATTTGAAATAGAATCGGATGAGTATATGTCACTAGGATCATCTTGCTCACTCACTTTGCAAGAATTCAGATTTTGAGCCATTAGACAAATCTTGTGTGATTCTTCATCTTTCGAGACGCTTGTTGACTAATCGTCCTCTTCGGGTTCATCCCAAACGATGTATGCCTTCTTAGCTTTGATGTCTCGAGAGTCTTTCTTGTAATCTTGTTCAATCTTCTTAGAAGGGGCAGGGCATGTGTACCTCATGCTTCCTACTTTCCTACTTTTATGGCAAGATGCATTGTCTTTGGGATTCTTGCTTCACTTGATTGAACTCTCTTCGTCTTCCTTATGAAGCTCCTTGGTTCCTCCATTATTTCTTAAGTACTTTCTGTATTTGTTGATAAGGAGGGACTTGGCTTCATCATCCGTTTCGGAATCAGACTTATCATCATCATCATATATCTCCTTTTGACTTCTTGAATGTGATCTTGTTGTTTTGAATGAGGGTTCTTTGATGTTCTCGTCAATTTATTCATTGAGTGTCAAACGTCTTAATTCCAACTCATGTTCTTGAAGTTTACCAAATAGAGTTGAGAGCGTAATTTGTTCCAAGTCCTTTGACTCCATGGTGGCATTACCTTGGGTTGCCATTTCATGTCCAGACATCTCAACACTTTAACAATTAGTTCATATTTGGTAAATGATTTATCTAATGCATTGAGATGGTTAATAATGTGAGTAAATCACTTTTGTAAATCAGAAGTAGACTCATGTGGAAACATGCGAAATAGCTCATAATCATGCATCAATGTATTCAATCTAGACAGTTTGACATCACTAGTGCCTTCGTGGGCTACTTGTAAAGTGTCCCACATATCCTTGGCACTATCGCACTGAGAAACTCTAAAGAACTCATCATATGAGAGTGCGGAGGTTATAATGTTTTTCGTTTTCAAATCAAATTGCACTTTTCTCTTTTCCTCATTGGTCAAGAGGCTTTTAGGTTTCTCTTTCATTTTTTCGTTCACTATGTGTGTGGAACGAAAGGTCCATTTTCTAAGGAATCCCAAATTTCTGTATCGATGGCCTCAATAAAAATCCTCATTCGGATTATCCAATAGGCGTACCCCTCGCCACTAAAAATCGGAGGACACTCAATGGATGTACCATCACCGCTAAACGAGTTAGAAGAGCCCATGGTAAAAGTGCCTAGGATCAACGATCTAAGCAGCTAAGCTAGCACGGTCGTAGTAGCTCTGATACCACTTGTTGGGTCCCATAGGGCTCTGTCACTCACCTAGAGGGGGTGAATAGGTGATACGGTACACAATTACCGTAGCTCGATAAACAAAAAGGAAACACAAAATTACACACTTTTTAATAGACTATAAACAGACTTAATCGATTAACTAAACAACTTAATTGATTATGTAGTTTAGTTTCAGCGAAAACAATTTTCTTTCGATCTCCAAGATTACCAAGATTCAACCAAACTTATATGCACTTATTATAGATAGTTAAGAACAGTAAATGCATAATATAGAATATGCAATTATCACAGAATAATATGCATGTCAAGTTAAGTAAATCAAGTAATGCAGAAATGTAAACTACATCCAGGCCAACCCTTCTGATATTATGCATCTATTTTAAACGACTTGTATTCAAGGCTAAGCAATGTTAACGAAGTCTGAAGTAGGGTGTGACAACTATTGAAAGATTTTTCTGGGGGAAGGTTTCCCCTCTCAATAAATTGTCCTGGTAGTAGTGCCAATTTGTTGAAAGCGGAAATTCCCTCATTTCAGTGTGTTTTCTTTTTATTTGATTAAGTAAGTGAACTCGGTTTTATTCTTTGTTTGCCATCTCGGCTTTGTTGAAATAAATTCCAACACCGATATAATGGTTTCAAGAATATTCCAGTTACAACTTACTTATAATAATCATGTGAATAAGTTATTCCTTCTTTGCCCTATCTCGGCTTTGTTAGAATAAATTCTAACGCCAGTACAATGGTATCGAAGCAATCCCCTGTTACATAATTATTAAGTACCTTTGAATACCATCTCGGTTTTGTGGAATAAATTCCAACACCGGTTTAATGGTATTCTAATGTACAAAAGTGATGAATAGTTAGTTGTTAGAAACAAACAAATAAATAAATAAAGAAAAAAAATATCATAAATTTAAGTGACCTTTATTTATTTACTCCCTTTCGGGTTCCTTTTATTAACAAACCAAACTTCTTCCTTAAGGAAGGTTGGTATTAAAGAATAAATAAATTGTGGAATGTAAATAATAATAAATAAAAGTTAGTAAGTTAGCTTCACCACTTTTGTCAAATTGCTAAATAATGAGTTACTTGACCTAAGTAACAGGTTACCAAAACTAGGTAACATGGTACCTGAACTGTGTAGCAGTTGGTAATGGGTTACTAGAACTGCGTAACAGGTTACCTGACTGAGAAAACATTTACAAAGAAAAACTATCTAATGTCACCGATTAATCAAGTATATTAATCAATTACCACCACAGACAGAACATCTGGGTAATCGATTACCACATTGTGACAATCAATTACACAGAGTTGTTGAAACCAGATTTTCAAATTCAAATGAACAAATTTTATCCAAAGTGAATAGGTTTTATTCCAACTGTGTCTCCTATTCATGAAAGGAGATCTTGGCTGATTGGAATCCTATTTCAAGACATTGTGACATCTAAATTCAATATACACGATATACACAATAACATACAATCACACAAAATCTTTCACAACTTAGTAAACAAAATTCTGCATATTTTGCTAGCAACTTTGTTCCTAAACTTTCAGATTTTATGAAGTTGCTTCCAAAGGGCATTTGTTCTAAACTTTTGGAATATTAAGAGCATTGTATACTAAGTATTTGTATTGTGAGATTAAGGATTGCAAGTTATAGAATTGTCAAAACATGTAAAGGTAATCATGCTATTGTTATATTCTTCATCTTTGTTGTAAACTTTTCATCACAAGAGTGTGTTGAGAGGGGGAAAAGAGTTCACTTAAATAGGGAATTTTCAAGGGTAGATTAGTTGTGAGTGTGTAAGGTACAAGGGTCTTGGGGAGAGAATTTGTAATTACAACTGAAATTATCTAGTGGAAAATCTCTTGTGTGGCAAGAGTACTGGATGTAACCTTCGGTGAACAAGAAGGTGATTCATTATAAAATTCTCTGTGTACTCTTCTTCTACTTATTCTTGAGATTTACTTTTGTTTTATTTGGTTCAATTCTGCATAAACAATTCGTTACACATACACTTTGATAACTTACCAGAAACATCAGTCATATTCTCCCAACAACTAATTCATTCCCCTCTTAGTTTACATCTTAAACTTACAAAGCAAACAAAATAAATTGCCTCTACATAATATTTTGGAAGTTGAAGTATTCGACTATTGGGGTATAGATTTTATGGAACCTTTTCCTTCTTCATTTTGTAATGAATATAACTTGGTTTCTTTTGATTTTGTTTCTAGATAGGTAGAAGCCATATTAACCCCCAAAGCAGATGGAAAAATAGTGATAAGTTTTATATAAAAGAATGTTGTTGGTAGCTTTGGGGTACCAAGAGTAGTATTAGGGATGAAGGGTCCCACTTTGTCAACTCCCAGCTGAAAAAGTTTTTTAACATTTTGGAGAAGGCAAAATGTTCATCACCTTATCATCCTCAATGTAACGGGAAAGTAGAGGTCTGCAACAGAAAATCAAGAAAAGTCTGGAAATTACTATTTCTTCTTTCGAAAATGACTGGTCGCAAAGGTTGGATGATGCTCTGAGGGCATACAAGATAACATTTAAATCTCCTATAGGATTGACTCTATTTCAATTTGTATATGGAAAGGTTTGCCATTTACCAACTGAATTGGAGCACTATTGGGCATTAAAAATTTTAAACTTTGATTCAAATGCTGTTGGAAAGAAAAGACAGACTCAACTACACTAACTAGAGGAGCTAACGCTCCAATCATATGAGTTCAACAAGATATACAAGGAGAAAGCAGAAAATTACCATGACATAAAGATCAAAAAGAAAGAATTATATCATGGCCAGGATGTACTTTTGTTTAACTCCAGACTATAGCAGTTTTCAAGAAAATTGAGGCCCATGTGGTTAGGACTGTTTGTAGTCAAAGCAGTAAAGGACTATGGAATAGTGGAACTAGAGAGCTCCAAGTCTAACAAGACTTGGCTTGTCAATGGACAAAGGTTAAAACCCTACTTAGGTGATGATCAGGGAACATCAACACTGTGTATTCAATAGTAACCCTCTGCGAGCTTAAAAAGGCGACAAACTATATGACGTTAAACTAGCGCTTGCTGGGAGGTAACCCAGTGATTGGTTAGTTATCATGTCTTTATTTTACTATGATAGGAATTTTTAGTTTTTATTCTTTCAAAATGTTACACAAACTTCCTCAAGATACTTCAAAAATAATTTCAATGACATGAGGATAAGTCAAACATTTAAGTTTGGGGGAGTATGTATAACATTGTGAAATTGCTTTCTTTTAATTCAATTTTGTTCGTTTTAGTTGTATATTTATTTGTTTAGTTGCTTCTTTTAATTGATTACTTAATTTTGTTTAGTTTAACTTATAGGTAATTTGAAAAGTGAAAATTTAGAATGTAAACAAATTTTGTAACTAACACAACTTGGATTAACAAATTTTTTGAAAAAAGATCAAAATCATTGTTATGCATGAATCAACAAGCTTATGTTAGCCACAATGAGGTGAAAATATGAAATTTTTGTGTGAATAATTCATAATGTTGTAACTTTGATAAAAGACAATACTTTTGAAAAAACACTTATCATGAACTTTTGAAAATCAAAGAGTTTCACAAAACCAAACCATGTGAGGGAGTGTACGCCAAACACTAAGTGAGCTTAGCGTGTACTCAGTTTTTGGACTTGCACAATTTATTTTGTTTGAATCTCTCTTTATTTTATGCACAAAATTAATAGGAAATAATCAAGGCATGTTCTTTTAATGTAGAATGAACCACTTGACCAAAAGGACCAACGTTAAACTAGGAACATCCTTCCCTTGTGAGCCTTTAAATGGAATAATTTTTTTGAACAACCCTTGAACAAAATCAATGGAAAAGCAAATGATTAGTCTCGTGTTGGATAACAAGGGCTTACGGTCACCTAGGGGGGGTGAATAGGTTTAGCGATATACTATAGACGCTTTTTCGATTCAATGAGATATTCAAAAAACTACTAGTTTAATCAATTATTCACATCCTTAATCAATTAAAGAAAATACGGGTTAATTGATTATAGGCAGTTTTAATCAATTAACTGTGTTCTTTTCTTTCTTGAAAATAGGATTTCTTGAAAATAAAGTTATTCAAAATTTCAATAAATTTACATATAAGACTTAACGAATTTACGCATAAATAATATCACTAAATCAGAGCAAGCAGTAAACTCAATAAGCAAATTAATTCTAGCTAAACAAATCATAAATTAAAAAAAATTAAAAGATGAGGGAAAGAAAACTCGGAGGACCCCAAAGGCAGGACTTGTACATTTCTATTGTATCATATGAATTCCATAACTCATTATCATAATCCCCTAACAATGATCCATCACTCGATAATCCTCCGACATTAAAAAACAACTCCTCAAAAAGTGTAAACATTTTTCCCTTAATTACACTAACATACTTCCCATACTTATACTGGAAATTCCCATAAAACTCACGAAGTATGGATGGATAGATGTTACCTTTCAACTCTAAAAAGGCATTGACACCTTGCATTTCTAGACTGTGGGGAAATTCAAATCCCTACTCTACCATCCAAGCCATATATGCATATCATATGCACTTGGCTTCCGACCAACAAACTTTGCTAATCGAGAAGCTTGGAGGGCAGGTCCATATTAAGGGTCAGTCCTAAGGTGCTTCTGCCACCCTGTATGGATGAAGATCCCCCAACCACAAAGTTTCGAGTGCGTTTTGCATTGGTTTTAATTCGTTTTCCTCTACCTTGAACATTTTTCCAGTTGCTTGAGGTATTAATCGATTAAACTAATTGAATTGGGAAAGGAATTAGGGTTTTTAAATTGGGGAAACCATAATATTTGTGATTTGAGATGAAATTGAAGGTTTTGACACGATGAAGATCTAAGGGTAGAAGACATAATGTAGGGTTTTAGGGTTTAGACAGAAAGTGAACTAGGAATAGTACTTGAATCTATTTTGTTTTTGTTGTTGATCGATTAACGATAGATTTAATCGATATAAAAAAATTTCCCGATTTAATTGATAAAGGCAATATATAATCGATTCTTTAACAAAAAGTGTAAGCCCAGGTAATCGATTAAATTCTAGAATAATCGACTAAATGCATACATTTTCTAGATTTGAATACGATTCGAATTGATTTGGATATTTGTTAAGACATTACTAGAAATAACCTATCCTAAACACTCAAAATTACCCAATTACACAATCAAAACAGGACGAAAACATTTAAGCACAAAGAACATGTATTCAAGGAAGAAATGATAAAGCAAATTGCAAGATCACAAAATAGAGTTATTAAGAACCGAAAACAAGCTAACTTCGATATAATTCATCAAGTATAACAAGTTCTCTACACACGACAAAGAATGAACCCCTGAGCAGGGGCTTGGTGAATATATCTGCCAATTGTTTTGAGAAGAACGTAAGATATGACACGAATCGTAACATCACTATCAAATTCTCAAAATATTTTCTTAATTTATGTTCATACCATTTATGTAACGAATATCACAATTAATTAAAAGATAATTAATTGCAGACAAGACCCCATTGGTTGTTAACTGACAAAGGTCGCAACATTATTGTTAAATTCTCAAAATAGTTTATTCATTAATTTCAAAATTAATAAATAAATTATTATTTAATTCTAATGCTTGTAGAAAATAGCACAAATTAGAAGGAGATAAAATATTAATTATTATTATATAAATAGAATATTTAATTATTATTATTATAAGTTTATTTGTTATTAAAAAGGAAAATAAAAAAACGAAGGTCTACCTCCTAATGTGAATTTTGTTGGGTCCCACAGGGCTATGTCACTCACCTAGAGGGGGGTGAATAGGTGATACGGTACATAATTATCATCGCTCGATAAACAAAGAGGAAACACAAAATTACACACTTTTTAATCGATTATAAATAAACTTAATCAATTAACTTGATCTTCTATTAATCAGTTAACTCAACAACTTAATCGATCATGTAGTTCAGTTTAAGTGAAAACAATTTTCTTTCGATCTCTAAGATTACCAAGATTCAACCAAACATATATGCACTTATTATAGAAAGTTAAGAACAGTAAATGCAGAATATAGATTATGCAATTATCACAAAATAATATGCATGTCAAGTTAAGTAAATCAAGTAATGCAGAAATGTAAAAAGATAAGGGAGAAGAAGAGTGAGACACTGCTTTTATCCTGGTTCGTTTGTGGGTCCACTTGCAAACTACATCCAGGCCTCCCCTTCTGATATTGGGAATTTTTTCTTCATTGTGGAAATTCAATGTTCTTTACAAACCTTATCCATGCTACTTTCTTGGAACCGTTAAGCCCCCACTTCGGTTTGACTACTAAGCTCGCCTACTAGGATACCACACCGTTCGCTACTCTAGCCCCAGCCTAAGTATCGCTTAGTACCAATATCTCTTGCTTCTCGTGAAGACACTTACTTAACCGCGGCTAGGGTTTTCGCAAATCTATTCTCCTTCTATCGTGATACAACACACCAAGAGAATGTGTTAATGCCTTAGTCTAACATTTTTCTTCAAGTTACTTGTGCACCTAATATGTGCAGATTTTACACTCTTCTCAGAATCTAAGAACCCTTTTAAAAGATTTCATAATTACATAATAGAATGTGTGAGATGCAATGTTTTTTTTCCACAAATATTTGACAATAAAAGCTCAACGTGTATCTTTTAAAGATTCACCCTTTTCTTTTCTCAAAAGAACACTTAGAAAATCTTTCTAAAGATATGAAAGTTTGAGCTTAAGATTTCCTGAATAATATGTGTAACCTATCCTAAAGACAAAGAATGAAAAACTTGGGTAAAAATACTATTCTGTTTTTAATTGCAGTTAATCGATTATCCTTAACCTTAATCGATTAACGAGTTTCTTGAAAATAACAGATAACAGAAATAGTAACAACCTTAATCGATTAACTCCTCATTTAATCGATTAACGGGTTTCCAAGGAATTCAATGATTAATCGATTAACACACATGTTAATTGATGAACGGTATTCTAAAATATATTTCAAATGATGAATGAACCTCGTACATGATTTATAAACTAATGATGCATACCTTTAAATGATGTATGATTTAAAACACTTTTTAAATGCATTCAAAACATATGATCATGTATGTATGTATGTGCATGTAAATCATGTATGTATGCATGTAAGTCTCATTTTAGATATGTTTGATTTTAGCCTGTGAGACTTTCATTGGGGTTCATCCCATCCTAGACTCTTAGTAAGCAAGCATCTTTAGACCTAATAAAGATATAAAAGTACTTAACCCCTAGATCTTCTTTTGAATACCTTGTATGAACTTGAGTCTTGACTTTATAGTTGATACTTTTTGTTTGTTGATTTGCTTATCCTCTCAAGCTTGTCCTTGAACCTTAACCATGTTGTCGATCCTTTGTCTTTATCAATCTTTTGTCTTCATCAAACTATGTTTGTCCTTTGTCTTCATCAAAACATATATGATGCATGCTTGCGTCTTCAATCTCTCATTCATGCATGCTTGCATCTTCAATCTCCCCCTTTTTGGTGATGACAAACTCTTGTTGACACTTGTTAACAACTTGTTGGATCTGACAATTCTCTGTTGGATCTGCTTGGTGACAATGAACTATGTTTTGCCTTGTTCTTGTAAGTTGATGCGTGTTTCTCCCTCTTGCTCCCCCTCAATTTGAGCATTGGGTGATTTATTCTTTTTCATTGCGGAAGCCTCAACTTATCTCTCTTGTAAGTCCTGCAAAACATAAACAACAACTTTTCTCCCCCTTTTGGCATGACCAAAAAGCAAAGTCATATATGAAAGTATATTGCCAAAATAAAGAACAAACAATGCAATTTCTACTAATTTTAATAGATTAAAATAGTACTTAATTGATTAAGTGTGATTTAATTTTGCCTAGAATTGCATTTTAGGTGTAGGTTAATCGATTATGGCATGTGCTTATCGATTAAACCTATTGTTATGACATATTTCAGTTCAGGCCACATGCTATAGCATAAACTTATACACTTTGATATCACCGGTTTCATATACTTATTTTATAGTGATAATGTACATTACATTAAAGCATTTGTTCATGATACCATTTGTTTATGCCTTTTCCATTTATATACCACCACTTGTTTGTTGAAAGTTAAGCACAATTTGATAAATGCAATATATTTGAAAATTACTAACATTCTTTCATCCATTGATCAAGTGATTTACAAAAGTGATAAAAAAACAGCACATAATTCAATTTTAACAGTAGAAAACCAATTCATTCATAAACAAACTAACAAGTTTGGAAAATTATAATGCAACAACCAAAAGATTACACAAACCACAAAACTCCTAAAAACAACAACTAACTAGGAGACACTAGATATCCTAAGCTAGCTAGGAGGTGGTTGCAGAAATCCACCAAAGGAACTAAACAAAAAGTGAAGCTGCTTGAGTCGACTCTGATTCTCTTCATCTTGTCTTTGAAACTTCGCCATAAGCCTATCCTCCATAGATTTTATCCTAGATACAACTTCTTGGTTCCTTGAGTCAATACGCTCATTTAGGCGTTGTCTCATGGAATCCAGATGAGCGAAACCAAATGAAGATCCTTGAGGCATATCAGACGCCTCAACATTTTGTTGTCCCTGGTTTTGGTCGCCATGCTCACCACCTTCTTCATCAGATATTTCTAAATCCACTATGGTCTTGTACTCCTCTTGATACATCCATTTACATCCATATTTGTAGATACTCATCTTGTGAATGATGTTCTCGTGGACCATGTGCTCTCTGGAATTTACAGTAATTATCTCCGCACCAGATGTGTCATTCTCTAAATGATAAATGACACGGAAGATAAAAATTCCACAAGACAACAATCTCGAAGAAGATGATGCAATACCATACATCACTTTTAGAATCTCATCGGGCCAGCTAATCAATATGCCTTCTTTAACAGCAAAGATAAGCTTCAAATACTTTATAGTTGGTTGCGCATGATTAGTGTTGCATTGAACCAATATGTATTCTATTAAGTAGTGTAAAAGCCTATTTTCTACCATTAAAGAACCCGCTTTTGTGAGCTCACCTCAGACAAAGTAATGAGGTCCCCTTAAGCATGACTTATACATCTTTGTAGAGTCATAATTGCTCCATTTGTTATCGTTGCAATTTCCAAGGGATCCACCATCACAAGATAATCCTCCGACATCCATAAACAACACAACATTCAATAAAATCAGCTTCCCTTGCACCATACTTCTATAACCACCATCCTTATACTGAAAATTAGCATAAAACTCCTGAACCAGAGAGGGGTGAATGTTACCACTCAATTCTTGAAAACATACAACCCCTTGTGCCTCCAATTCATGTGGGGATTGAAATCCTTGCTCCACCATCCACGCCATGTCGGCATATCAGATGTATGTAGTTTTTCGGCTTACGAACCAAGCCAACCTCTCTGCTTGACGAGCATGAGCATAAAATGGGTCTAAATCCAATGGAGGATTCTACCTTGTTGAAGAGGAACCTTCAGCTCTGAGATTTCTCACACGCCCAGGATGACGCAGAGAACAGTTTGAACTAGATGTGTGTTTCACTCTCTTTGGTCTCTCACTACCCATGGCTGCAAAATTTATTGCATGGGTAATCGAATATGGGTGAAAAATGAAGTTAGAGTTTGGAAGGGGGTAAGCTTGGTTTTTTCAATTTGAGCCGAATTGATGGTTGGATGCTTGGAGAAGGAAATAAAAATGGGATGGGTAGCTCAAATATGAGTTTGAGGATGAATTGTGAGATCCATTTCAGACAAGAATACAGAATTCAAGAGGTTAGGGTTTGTGCAAAATGTAACCCAAAACTGAGGTTCAATCTGTTTTATTACTGCTTAATCGATTAACCTCTATGTTAATCGATTAACGAGATTTAAATTTTAACACAGTTAATCCATTATGTTCAAGCTTAATCAATTAAAACTTTTAAACATTTTTAGCCCATGTAATCGATTAAGAGGACAGATAATCGATTAAGAGAATTTGAAAAATCCCAGGTAATTGATTAAAATACAGAACAATCGATTAAATAAGTCACAGAAGCAGATTTTGGCAGAGTTTGAGTTAGTTTAGAGGTTTGCTAAGACTCTAAGAAAAAGATCTATCCTAAACACCTAATGTGCACTTAACGTAGAGCCAAAAGAGCATGAAAGCATATACAATCAAGGATGTCTAGCATGCATTCAACCACTTAGGTAATATATCGTAAGAACATGTGATTAGACATTATATAACATAATTTATCACGATATTTGATTATCTCACATACTTGACCTCATCCTTATCAATATGTTTGAAGTTTGCCATATTTGATGTCTTCTTTGGCCTTTTTTCAATTCTTGATTCTTGTCCTTTTTCTTGAATAGTACATCAATTCTTGAAGTGTTTATCCTCATGATTACCTACAAAACAGTAAGCATACATTTCCTATCCTCTTTTGGAGATGGCTTAATCAATCATTAAATTCGCATAGGCTTTCCAAAAAAATAGTTTTGGTTAAATTTGCATTAATGTGAGATTTAACTTGTTGTGCTTCAACATGATTATAAAATCCTAGATGGTATTTCCACATTTACTTATTAATCAAAACATGATTGAAATATTCTTATACTAGTTTAATAATATCATGTTTGCATTTAAAAGCATGTAAATGTACATACAAAGGATTAGGCCTAAAAATGATTTATGGGGGAATTCATGATTCTTGAGTTTATGGCCTTGTTAGGATTTTATTTTAGAATTTATTTATGACACTTAAAGTATGTAATACTTGTAGTTAAGAAGATATACCTTGTTTTACCTTTGTTGCACAATACATCCTATCTTCAACCATTTGTGATGATTATTTTCTCATAAGTGTCATAGTCTCCTTTCCTTTGGTGACAAGTCAAAGAAGTTCGATCTTCTCACCTTCTTATGTGCCTAGAAGACTTGCTGCCCATATGAAATATAAAGTCCATATGTCCTTAGGCACACCTACAAAACACAATTACTTGCTTTTCTTGGGTACCCAACTAAGCTTGGGTCCCTTGATGTTAGTAGCTTGGGGATTTTGTTTCTTAGTAATCCACATAAAATTTCAATTTGGAACATCATGCATTCTAACATTACATGCATTCAAGGTATGACCATACTATCCACAATAAAAGCAAGTAGGGGATTCAAGATGTGAAAATTTTAGAACATTTACTTGTTTCTTGTGAAATGTGTTATATGCGTGCATATATCCCAAACTAGATTTAATCCCATCATTTTTATATATATCAAGTAAGTTGTTTGGATTGTGATAACTAGATGTGAAATTAGCAAGTTTATCTTTTAAGACATTGTGTTCATTTTTCATGCAAATGCAATTTTCACAAATAGATGCCACATTTAAATTAGAAGTACAATTACATGAAGAGTTAGCATATTTAGCATCTAAGGTTTCATTCTCAATTTTTAGCACATCAAAGAAGTTTTAAAATTCACATAACATCTTTTCAAGATCTAAAATTAACCTTTTTCTTTCTATATTATTTTAAGCTAACATTTTAAGTTCTTCATGCATTTCAACATAAGAATCATAAAGCATGTCATACATGAGAAGTATATTGGAATTTGAAATAGAATCGGATGAGTATATGTCACTAGGATCATCTTGCTCACTCACTTTGCAAGAATTCAGATTTTGAGCCATTAGACAAATCTTGTGTGATTCTTCATCTTTCGAGACGCTTGTTGACTAATCGTCCTCTTCGGGTTCATCCCAAACGATGTATGCCTTCTTAGCTTTGATGTCTCGAGAGTCTTTCTTGTAATCTTGTTCAATCTTCTTAGAAGGGGCAGGGCATGTGTACCTCATGCTTCCTACTTTCCTACTTTTATGGCAAGATGCATTGTCTTTGGGATTCTTGCTTCACTTGATTGAACTCTCTTCGTCTTCCTTATGAAGCTCCTTGGTTCCTCCATTATTTCTTAAGTACTTTCTGTATTTGTTGATAAGGAGGGACTTGGCTTCATCATCCGTTTCGGAATCAGACTTATCATCATCATCATATATCTCCTTTTGACTTCTTGAATGTGATCTTGTTGTTTTGAATGAGGGTTCTTTGATGTTCTCGTCAATTTATTCATTGAGTGTCAAACGTCTTAATTCCAACTCATGTTCTTGAAGTTTACCAAATAGAGTTGAGAGCGTAATTTGTTCCAAGTCCTTTGACTCCATGGTGGCATTACCTTGGGTTGCCATTTCATGTCCAGACATCTCAACACTTTAACAATTAGTTCATATTTGGTAAATGATTTATCTAATGCATTGAGATGGTTAATAATGTGAGTAAATCACTTTTGTAAATCAGAAGTAGACTCATGTGGAAACATGCGAAATAGCTCATAATCATGCATCAATGTATTCAATCTAGACAGTTTGACATCACTAGTGCCTTCGTGGGCTACTTGTAAAGTGTCCCACATATCCTTGGCACTATCGCACTGAGAAACTCTAAAGAACTCATCATATGAGAGTGCGGAGGTTATAATGTTTTTCGTTTTCAAATCAAATTGCACTTTTCTCTTTTCCTCATTGGTCAAGAGGCTTTTAGGTTTCTCTTTCATTTTTTCGTTCACTATGTGTGTGGAACGAAAGGTCCATTTTCTAAGGAATCCCAAATTTCTGTATCGATGGCCTCAATAAAAATCCTCATTCGGATTATCCAATAGGCGTACCCCTCGCCACTAAAAATCGGAGGACACTCAATGGATGTACCATCACCGCTAAACGAGTTAGAAGAGCCCATGGTAAAAGTGCCTAGGATCAACGATCTAAGCAGCTAAGCTAGCACGGTCGTAGTAGCTCTGATACCACTTGTTGGGTCCCATAGGGCTCTGTCACTCACCTAGAGGGGGTGAATAGGTGATACGGTACACAATTACCGTAGCTCGATAAACAAAAAGGAAACACAAAATTACACACTTTTTAATAGACTATAAACAGACTTA
Organism: Lupinus angustifolius; assembly: GCF_001865875.1. Taxonomy (NCBI): domain Eukaryota; kingdom Viridiplantae; phylum Streptophyta; class Magnoliopsida; order Fabales; family Fabaceae; genus Lupinus; species Lupinus angustifolius. The sequence continues at coordinate 25,422 of NW_017719235.1, forward strand.
ATCGATTAACTAAACAACTTAATTGATTATGTAGTTTAGTTTCAGCGAAAACAATTTTCTTTCGATCTCCAAGATTACCAAGATTCAACCAAACTTATATGCACTTATTATAGATAGTTAAGAACAGTAAATGCATAATATAGAATATGCAATTATCACAGAATAATATGCATGTCAAGTTAAGTAAATCAAGTAATGCAGAAATGTAAACTACATCCAGGCCAACCCTTCTGATATTATGCATCTATTTTAAACGACTTGTATTCAAGGCTAAGCAATGTTAACGAAGTCTGAAGTAGGGTGTGACAACTATTGAAAGATTTTTCTGGGGGAAGGTTTCCCCTCTCAATAAATTGTCCTGGTAGTAGTGCCAATTTGTTGAAAGCGGAAATTCCCTCATTTCAGTGTGTTTTCTTTTTATTTGATTAAGTAAGTGAACTCGGTTTTATTCTTTGTTTGCCATCTCGGCTTTGTTGAAATAAATTCCAACACCGATATAATGGTTTCAAGAATATTCCAGTTACAACTTACTTATAATAATCATGTGAATAAGTTATTCCTTCTTTGCCCTATCTCGGCTTTGTTAGAATAAATTCTAACGCCAGTACAATGGTATCGAAGCAATCCCCTGTTACATAATTATTAAGTACCTTTGAATACCATCTCGGTTTTGTGGAATAAATTCCAACACCGGTTTAATGGTATTCTAATGTACAAAAGTGATGAATAGTTAGTTGTTAGAAACAAACAAATAAATAAATAAAGAAAAAAAATATCATAAATTTAAGTGACCTTTATTTATTTACTCCCTTTCGGGTTCCTTTTATTAACAAACCAAACTTCTTCCTTAAGGAAGGTTGGTATTAAAGAATAAATAAATTGTGGAATGTAAATAATAATAAATAAAAGTTAGTAAGTTAGCTTCACCACTTTTGTATATTAAAAGGTGTTTCAACAAATAAATTTATTGATAACACTTTACTATTTTACAATTTACACCTCTTTCAAGATTCAATTGTAGTATAGTATAGGGTTATCTCGAACCACAAGGAATTGCCTAATAGAATGAATCATATGAACATGTCAATGCACAAATAATGAGTTAAACATATTTTGATGATTTTTGTTTTGAATTGCATATAAACAATTCACAAGAAAATTAAACTAAATATTAACAAATTCTTGAGGAGACAAGATCATTTGAATTAAGGAAAATATTTCTCAACTTCTTATGAATTTGAACTACTTAGACAAGTTCTTAAGTTTTACTTTGATTAACTCCAAACACCAAGATCTAAAATCCTCCTTTTAGTGTATGGTATAATGATAATCACTTATATTTATTACTAAACAATATTACGTCCACAAGAGACTAGGTTGTCACACCCTAATCTTGGCAACTCTAATATTCACGTAGTAATGAATATAAGATCTTAAGAAAAGTATGCTTAACTTGGAAAATAAACTAAGTAGTACAACTACTTCTTAGTTTATTTGTTAAGTGTTTGAGATAAGTAATTTTTATAACTTGAAATCAGTTTATAGGTGATCAATCTAAAAAGAGCATTAAGACTTTCTCAAACAAATAAAATTAACCAAAGCACCAACTTGAAAGATTAAAATTCAAACTTTAGAATAAAAGAAGTAGAAATACATCCAAGGATTATATGTTAGGAGCATGAGCCATCCATCCAAAAGAAATTGTTAGGAGCATGAGCCATCCATCCAAGGATTGGATGCTTTAGGTTCCAAATGAGATTACAAAATTGATTTTTGCATCTCATTTGCCTTCTCCTTTTCTCCTCTTGAATTATAAACTAAAATTACAAAACTTACTTAAACAAAGTTCCTATGAACTAAGAACAAGAAGAGAGAACTTCAGGGAAAAAATTTCAAGGAAAATGGTGAATGATGTATGATGTATATTGTATTGTTCGAAGGAAGTGTGCCTCTATTTATAGAAATTTTCCTGAAGTCGTTGAGCTGCTTGTTAGCACCGCTCAGCAGTTGACCAAACCCTTCAACATGGGTTTGGTCACTTGATCAAGCAGCTTTGTCACCTCCTTAAGCTTGACTCACCAAAGCTTGTTGTGAGCTATGGGACCAGCTATGGTGAGCTACTCTGAAAAGCCTATGATGAGCTACTTGAAGTGATGTCATTGGTGACTTCATGGTTGGCTTGATGACTAAGTCAAGTGTGGGTGCATACCGCTTAGCACACCTATAGCACCGCTAAGCTGCTTGTTCAGCAACTTTGACCGTGCTGGCTGGGACGTGGCCTGGTGCTTGCTGACCTGGGCAGGAGTCTGGTTCACCGCTGAGCTGCTTGGTTGCACCGCTGAGCTGCTGATTGAGCAGCTTGGGCGTGTGACAAGCTTGCGTCTGACCGTGTTAAGCTCGAGTTCTAACAGTGTTTGTTTTAGTCTGGTGCTAGGCTGAGCGGCCAAGCAGGTCCACTCAACTGCTTATTTGAGCAGCTTGGTCCAGGTCAGGCTGGTGTCCTGGTCAGCTTAGCGTGGCTTGGTCCACGCTTAGCTGCCTGCTTGAGCACCTTGATTTTAGCTTCCTTTTCTCTTTGACCATGAATCCTTTTTCTCTTTTCTTCTTCTTTCTAAATCCTACAAAACACGTAAAAAAGAAATACAAACACGAATATACAATATTGTGATATTTTATACAAAAAGTATTGTTTTAAGTTGGTTTTCTCAATTATGCTTAAGATAAGTGTCATAAAAGTGTACGAAATTTAGGTATGTTTGACACTTATCAGCCTCACCCCTTCAATCTTAAGTGGCAGTTAACTATTGTTTAGTGCATTATACAAGGTTTGAAAATCATTTTTTCCAGGCCGAGACACTGGGGGAAAAGTTAAGAACATGGTGTGTGGTTTAACCAAGGTATAACACGTAACTTGCATAAATTATCATGTCGATATTGTTTAAATATTATTCCATCATTCTAAACATATTATCCTCTTGAATTTGTAAATACTTAGTTTCTTTACTTTTTTATGTTTTTTACTTCATAAAATCATAAAAAACACCTTTATTTGCTAATTTCTACTTCTGATAAAAGATACAAAGTATGATTACATTTCTGTTAGGAAATTCTCCGTGGTTCGACATAACCCTATACTATACTACAATTGAATCTTGAAAGAGATGCAAGTGTAAAATAGTAAAGTGTTAAACTTATAAATTCTATTTGTTGATAATGAATTGTTACGTTTAAATAAAGAGTGATGAATAGTTAATCTAACCGCTAACTTTTACATTTCTGTCATTTAATTTATGCTACTAACTCTTTCTTTTATTTATTTACATTCAGTCATTTAAATTCCACAACTAGCTACTTATTCTTTATTTACTTTCTGTCATTTACTTTTCTGCAACTAACATTCTAACAATTTATTTATTGTTTTATTCTTTATATCAACCTTTCACAAGAAATGGTACTGTTTATTATGAGACCAACCTTTCGCATGAAATGGTACGGTTAACTTTGATACCAACCTTTCATAAGAAATGGTATGGTTAACTTAATAAAAAGAAACCGACCTTTTATGGTATGGTTAATTCAACCCGCAAGGGAGTAAATAAATAAAGTCATCATCATCACTCCTAACTTGCAAACCACATAAAAAAGCCTTTCAATAGTTATTATGAATTGACTTGAAATGATTATTAAGAGAAAAAAATAATTATATACCTCCCAAATGAATTACTTCAATCATTCTTCTAATTAATTTGAGAATAACAAGTTCAAATTTCTTAAAGTTTCTTTTATTTTCTTACGTTTTTATGCAATATTTAATTCTCTACTTTTCTAGTTAAAAAATGTCAATTATAAATTTATAAGGACTAATAAAAGAGTCTAATATCTATATATTATAAAAAATTAGATTCTCCGTATTTTGTTCACCACATATATGTATTATTTCAGTGAAGAATCAAAGGATATTAAAACATGAGTAGTAAATGATACATTGAAAATATAAAAGACTCTTACAATATTGGTTCATAGAATATTTTAAGTTCTCCTAATAAAATGACTGGTGTTATAAACATCGTACCATACATTTTGGTAAATTAGTCCCCATACTGGTATGGTATGATATACCAATTATATTGGACATGTAATTAAACTGATAAAATCAGTCAAACCTTATCATATTGTAACATTGTAAGTAATTGAATCATTTTAATAATTAATTTATATATTTAAAATAATACAATTTATTTCATTTATTATATAAAATATATAACTTTAACATATAAGTTAAAGATAGGCAAGTTGCCCTCTTTAAAGGTCGGCATATTTATTTTCCCATTTAAATGACATATAACAAATATACTTTTAAATAGCCTTATAGGTTAGACAGGACTTTTAAACAGGTTAAGCATATACCTTAATTTTTTTAAACATGTAAATACATTAGGTCATATATTATATAGGTGGTGTCATATATTATATAGGTGGTGTCTGTTTAAGGGAAAGTCAAATCTAGTCTTACTAGTTTCCGCATGTAGTTGTAAGTGAGGGATGGTGGGACCACGCTAACAAGTATGATTACACAAAAAATGATGCGGTCATTGTTACTCTTTTGACCATTCAATGTCATTGTGACCTTACTTTTTAAATGGAATCAATAATAAAAAGAAACTACAAAATGGATCAAATCACACAAGTTATACTATTAAAATTCAATAATTTAATGTGAATTAGGAATAAGTCGAATGCAATTTTGAACTCTCCCAAATAATTTGGATTCACCACCATTTTTGTGGTTAAGACAAATAAAACTCTTTTTTATGCCAAATTTTAAAACTAACATGATGTGATCCCAATCAAGCCCAATGTGGATCAAGAAGTCAGACAAGATCTTGGAGGCCCAATGACTAGAACAAGGGCAAAGAAGGCACAACAAGCATATAACTTAGAAGAGCACCTGGACTGCCCAGCGTGAAACCAGACGCCTGACCAGGTCAGCAAGCACTAGGCCATATCACTACCAGCACGGTCAAAGCTGCTCAAGCAGGCAGCTCAGCGGTGCCACATAGGAGTTTAGCGGTGTGCACTCAGCAACTTGGCCAAGTTGACTTAGTCACCAAGTAACCATGACATCATGCATGACCTCACTCCAAGTAGCCTATAAAGCCCATGGGGCATGCTTTTAGAATTGGCCCGCTTGCAAACAATGCAATTCTCAAAGTGCCTTTGCACATCTCGCCTCATGTGAGGCCAATAGAAGTGTTCTTGTAACATATCTAGGGTATTTTGGACCCCAAAGTGGCCCATTAGGCCCCCTTCATGAGACTCCTTAACAAGAAAGTCTCTAATGGATACTTTAGGCATACACAAGCGATTCTCTTTGAATAAATATCCATCTTGCCTATAGTACCCATTGACAGTAACATTTTCACATTTATTATATACATCAGCAACTTCAGTGTGATTAATATATAAATCTTTAGTTAATTCAAAACATAACAGTTTTGTTTCAAGAGTGGAAAATAAAGTATGTCTTCTTGATAGAGCATCAGCCACAATATTGACTTTTCCCTTCTTATGTTTTATGACATAAGGGAATTTCTCTAGGAATTCAACCCACTTAGCATGTCTTTTATTAAGCTTACCTTGCTCCTTTAAGTATTTTAGTGACTCATGATCACTATGTATTACAAACTCCTTGGGCAGGAGGTAATGCTGCCAAGTCTGTAGTGCCCTTACCAAGGCATACAGTTTCTTATCATAGGTGGAGTAGTTCAACATTGGCCCAAATCATCTAATCTAGGGATAGGATGACGATAGCCCTTCTGTATATTGTTAATTTCCCTGCAGTCAGTACACATTGTCCAGGACCCATCCTTTTTGGGCACAAGGATTACAGGAACAGTGCAAGGACTCATGCTTTCCTAAACCCAACCTTTCTGCATCAACTCCTCCACTTGCCTTTGGATTTCTTTAGTATCATGAGGATTGCTCCGATAGGCGGGCCTATTGGGCAACGATGCTCCGGGAGGGAGATCAATATGATGCTCAATTCCCCTTAAAGGTGGGAGGCCACGTGGGACCTCTTGAGGAAATATATCCTCAAATTCCTATAGAAAACTTTTTACAGAATCAGGTACAACAATATGAGAGTTAGTACTTAAACAGAATTGCTGACCAATGAGTAGGTAAAGGGGTTGCCTAGATATTAAAGCACCCTTTACTTCCCCTTTGGAAGCCATCAAAATTTTTCTCTTTTCATTCTTTTTTTTCTTGTCACCTTTTTTTTTTTGCATTTTTTCATTCTTTTCATTTTCACTTTTTTTGTGTGAATCGTTTCTCTTTTTTTCTTTGTCTTCTTTTTTTTCTCGATCCATTTTTTATTTTAATTTTATTTGATCTTCACTAACTTGCCTTGGAGACAAGGGTGATAATACAATTTTCTTATTACAATGCATAAATGTATATTTGTTAGAGAACCTATCATGGATGGCTCTCCTATCATATTGCTAAGGCCTGCCAAGCAGCATATGGCTGGCCTCCATCACTACTACGTCACATAGTATGGAATCCTCATATTTCCCTATAGAGAAGGGAACCTCCGCCTATTGGTTTACTACCATCTCTCTAAGCTCACTTAACCATTGTAGTCAGTAAGGGGTTGCGTGGGTCCTCGTCACAAGGTTGAGTTTAGAAACCAACCTAGTGCTCACCACATTAGCACAACTGCCACCATCAATAATTAGGGAACAAACATTCTCTGCTACCAAACATCTAGTATGGAAGATGTTCTCCCACTAAATTTCCTCATCATCCCTAACTTGGGTCCCTAAGAGCCTTCGCACCATGAAAAGATATCCTTCTGGAACATCAGCATCCTCTTCACTTTCCTCTAAACTCGAAGCCTCTGATTGAGACTCTACCACTCCATTCTTCATCACCATGGTCCTCCTGGTTGGCATTGTGAAGCTATATGGCCATGCCCAAGACATTTGAAACACTTGACCTCCCTTCTCCTAGTGGTGTTGTCCATGGGTTTTTTCCCTTGGAAAGAGCTCACGGCCTCCTTTGGAATGGGCCCCTCCTTCTTGGACTTGTCTTCCCACCCTGAAGATTGTAATTTTGTGTTGGAAGAGTATTTGGTTTTTCTCCTCCGCAGTTGTTGTTCTACCTTCATGGCTTGTTGTATCAGGTCCTCTAACTCCATATATGGTTGTAACTCCACTACATCATGAATTTACTGGTTCAGTCCATGAAGAAACCGTGCCATAGTGGCTTCACGGTCCTCATGAAAATTGGATCTTAGAAGAGCCAACTCCATCTCCTTGTAGTACTCATCCACTGGTTTGTTTCCTTGGGTCAACCTTTGAAGTTTGTTATGGATATCCCTTTGATAGGATACCGGAACAAACCTCTTTCTCATCACAATTTTCATTTCATCCTAAGAGTCCACTAGTTCAACACCAAACCTCTGTCTCTCCTTCTGAAACTGGTCCCACCACACCATGGCATACTCCTTGAATTCCAAGGTTGCCACCTTGACCTTTTTCTGATCAGAATAATGATGGTAGTAAAAAACCTGCTCCATTTTCAACTCCCATTCTAGATAAACTTCAGGATTATTCATCCCATGAAGGTAGGGACTTTAATATTGACCCCATCCATTCGGTCATCCATCCTCCTCTCCCTATGACCACCATCATCATTCCTCCTTTCCCTCCGCCTCCTTCTCCTTTCTGGTTCAGAATCACTCGAACCATTATTGTGTTGCCTTCTATTTTGTTGAACTTGCATCTCCTCCAATTGTTGTTGGAGTGCTCGGAATTGTGTTGCCTTCTATTTTTCCTTCATTGCATCAATTTCTTGCATATAGGCCATGATCCTGGGGGATTCGGCCTCATCTCTTGTACGACTAGACATATTCTCACTTTCTCTCGACTCTTTTCTCTCAAAGTGTTTAGTGTGTATTGCTCCTTCAGCTTTCTCTCAAATCCTCCTTGAGTTCTTGATTGAGTCAACTTAACCAAGAGTTGATTCCAAAATGGAGAGAACTAAAGAACTTGGAAAAGGTAGAAGAATGAAGGCGCCACAAGCTTGATTGCTTGATAAGCCTAGTGAATTTCACCACAAGGAATAAGAACGTGGATAAGAAATGATATTGGTTCAACCAAGAAACTAGGAGAATTCTCAACTAGCAAAGGAATAATTTTCCAAATAAAATTCAAGTTGTTTTATTTGGTACAAATAGAGGGGAAATTCGGCTAGGCTGATTCCCATGTGCAAAAAGATAAAATACATTCATTGATTGCTCCTAATTGTTTTCCCCTATGTGTTAATTCGGTCAAGCCTTAGGTTTAGTACACTTTCCTAATTTGTTTTTCCCATGTGCTGATTTGGCTAAGCTTTAGGAGTGATGTCTTTCCTTATTCCTTTCTCCATGTGCTCATTCAGCTAGCTTTCATAGTAATCAATGCCCAAATTCGAAATTGGGAGCTCTTGGAATGAATAAGGAATTAAATCCTTGTCTTCATAGCTCTTCATTATGGCTTCAATCTTTTTTAAGGAAAATTCAAATCAGATTTGATTCTCTAATTTGAATTCAAATGCTACACCAGATAAGGAAAGAAATCCTTGGTCATTTACTTGTTTGGTTCATTAAGGAAAGATTTATCATGATCTTCTCCTTTTGGAATTTTACACGCCTAGGCCAAGAAATGAAAGATTTGTCATGATCTTGTTTAAGGTAAATTCAAATCAGAGTTGATTCTCCATGTTGAATTCAAACGCTCCACCAGATAAGGAAAGGAATCCTTGGCTATTTACTTGCTTGATTCAATAAGGAAATATTTGGCATGATCTTCTCCATTTTGAAATTCACATGCCTATGCCAAGTAAGGAAGGTTTTTATGGCATTCAATTGAGATTGGAATCACACGTGCTCTTTCAAATTAGGAAAGGATCCATTGTGTCTTCATGAGGTGGATTCACAGTTGGATTAGTAAGGGATTCCCCTTGCTTTGTACCTGATTACATGGTTCTTAATGCAATTTATTATAACTATAAGTTGAAGTACTCAAAGCTGAAAAGGCAAATAATGATTGTTCTTTCAAACAAGGAAAGAAAATAATTCCTAGACTACATGTGGGTATGATAATTCCCACTTATTAAATGGGACTCCCACATGCCTCAAGTGTTCCCTCCTTGGCCGTGGCCAACTTGGGTTACTTCTATAAAAATGGTGCAATGTATGGGCCTGATTTCCTTGCTGGGCTTTGTTGATTTAGTCACTTCTTCCACTAATAGGTTGAGAGTTTGGTGTGCTTTCTTGGTTTTGAACCGGGTCATTGGCCCTCCTAGACCGCTTAGCTCTTCCTCATTGATGGGCCTTGGTGGATTCATATCAGCTGAGATGGTATGAAATTGTTAATAATTCAATGAAGTTAAGTCGGTGATGAAATTGAATATTCTTGATACCATTATACCGGCGTTGGAATTTATTCTAACAAAGCCGAGATAGCGAGCAAAAAATAAACCAAGTAAATAAATAAGAATTAGAAACTTGACTAAAAATAAATAGCAAATAGCATCGCGGAAAAGAACTCTTTCAACAATTGTATTGGACGTTTCGGAGGACGAGACAACAAGTAGCACATATGATGAAGAGGAGACCGCCAAATTGTGCTTAATGGTAAACACTCACGAAATTGGCAGCACTAGCGATCCAAATGACATGAATGAGGTACATTTTTTTTACTCTTCTTCGTGTTCTGATGAGTCTCCTACTTACGATGAATTATATAGTGCATTTGTTGAGTTGCATGAGGAACTTAAGAAACTGGCCAAAATAAATGTAGACAGAAAACGAGTCATTTTATTGCATGAAAGTAAAATAACTAAGATGCAAGAATAAATAAATGATTTAAAACTAGAAAATGAAACTCTAGATCTCATCTACTCATCTGCCTCATGTAGATGCACCACTAAATTAATGTAACCCCCTATATGTGATAATTGTGATATATTAAATGCTGAATTTTTTTACTGGAAAGATAAATAGGCCAAATTCACATATAGTAGTTATAACCTGAACAACCTACTTGCTACATATACAAATGTAGGTAATCATGGAGGTCTTGGCTATAAACCATTGAACAATAGAAGACCATATATGAGACAAGTAGATTACATGCATAATAGGACTAATCAAAAATTGCCTACTTGTTTTTATTGTGATAAACATGGTCATACATCTATATCATGCTACATTAGGAAATATGGAATACCTAGTGGTAAATATGTATAGATGCGAAAAGGACAAGAGTCATTCATTACTAACAAGAAAGGACCCAATATAACTTGGGTACCTAACCACTGGAAGTAAAATTGTTTTGCAGGTATGCCTTCGAACTCAGGGACAACGCTAGTGCTTAGACAATGGATTTTCAAGGCATATGACAGGTGACAGATCAAAGTTCCTGGATCACTCGCTAAATGATACAGGTTATGTCACTAATGGAGACAACAAGAGAGGAAATATACGAGGAGTTGGACGAATTGGAAATGCTTCACAATCCGTAATAGAAAACATGTTATATGTCGAAGGACTAGAGCAAAACCTGCTAAGCATTAGCCAACTGTGTGATAAAGGAAATAAGGTATGTTTTGACTCAAACGGTTGCATCATTTAAGACGGAGTAAATAATAATGTTAAGTTTATAGGGCAGCGAATAAATAACATTCATATGATCAACTTGGATGATATCTGATAAGTGCCAAACATACCTAAAAATCATACACTTTTATGGCACTTATCTTAAGCATAGTTGAGAAAAACCAACTTAAAACAATTTTTTTTGTATAAAATATCACAATTTGGTATATTTGTGTTTGTATTGCCTTTTTGTGTATTTTGTAGGAAATAAAATGAAGAAAAGAAAAGATTCATGGTCAAAAAGCAACAAAAGTCAAGAAAATCAAGGTGCTCAACCAGGTAGTTGAACAAGTTTGTATTGCCTTTTTGTGTTTGTATTGCCTTTTCAAGTATGTTTTGTAATTTATAGATTAGAATTCAAGAGGAGAAAAGGAGATGGCAAATGAGATGCAAAAATCAATTTTGTACTCTCATTTAGAACTCAAAAGCATCCAATCCTTGGATGGATAGCTCATGTTCCTAAACATTTTCTTCTGAACAAGGTTATGTAATTTCTACTTCTTCTTAATTTACAAAAGTTTGGATTTTAATCATTCAAATTGGTGCTTTGGTTAATATTATTTGTTTGAAAAGTACTTAATGCTCTTTTTAGATTGATCACCTAAAAAATGATTTCAAGTCAATAAAATTACTTGTTTCAAACACTTAACAAATAAAATTTGGAGTAGTTGTACTACTTAGTTTATTTGCCAAGTTAAGCATGCTTTTCTTAAGATCTTACATTCATCACTCATTCAATATTAGAGTCACCAATGGTTAGGGCGTGACAAACTAATCTCTTTTATGGTCGTAGTATTATTTAAGTGATGAATATAAGTGTTTATGATTCTACCATTTTAGGATATACACTAAAAGGAGGATTTCAGACCTTGGTGTTTGGGGTTAACCAAAATAAAACATAAGAACTTGTCTAAGTAGTTCAAACTCACAAGAAGTTGAGAAATTTATTTTCCTTATTCAAAAAGATTTTGTCTCCTCAAGAATTTGTGAATACTTAGTTTATTTTTCTTGTTGATTTATTTATGTGCAAATCAAACCGAAAAACCATCAAAATATGTTTAAACCATTATTTGTGCTTTGACATGTTTACATCATTTATTTTATTAGGCAATTCCTTGTGGTTCGACATAACCCTATACTATACTACAATTGAATCTTGAAAGAGGTGTAAATTGTAAAATAGTAAAGTGTTATCAATAAATTTATTTGTTGAAAACACCTTTTAATATACAAAAGTGACGAAACTAACTTACTAACTTTTATTTATTGTTATTTACTATCTGCAATTTATTTATTCTTTAATACCAACCTTCCTTAAGGAAGAAGTTTGTATTCACATGATTATTAAGAAAGTAAGTTGTAACTGGAATATTCTTGAAACCATTATACTGACGTTGGAATTTATTTAACAAAGCCGAGATGACAAACAAAGAATAAAATCAAGTTCTCTTACTTAAAAAAGGAACATAACGAAAATGAGAGTATTAACCTCTCAACAAATTGACATTGCTGTCAGGACGATTTGTTGAGAGGAGAAAACTTCCAACTAAAATAACCACCGAATAATGCTTTCAACAAATTGGCGCCATTGCCGGGGAATTTCTTTAATAATAAAACATTTCATATTTATATGTCATTTATTAAATAATTGTGCATAACATTATCTTTCTTTTTTGTATAAATTTATTTTTCCTTTTGTACATCTTTAATTTATGTTTTATACATTTGAAAAAAAATTAAAAACTAAAAAAGAAAAAAAGTGAATTAGTGGAGTGAAAACCCACTAGTTAAGAAACCTTTTATTGTTGTTATAAAATTTTTAGGAGATGTGGAGGTACCCCTCATCAACCTTTTCAAAAGAACAACATAAAAGGGATTGAAATAAACAAGGATAAGTGGCTGGACTTTTCTTCAAGAAGGGAAGCCACTTGAATCCTTAAAGGTAAAGTATTCACCATGTACCTTTTGATGATGATACTTTATCTTGTGATACTTAAACCAAACATCTCCACCAACATGCCTTAGTAAATGATTTTGAAATTGTCAAATTAATTTTTAAACTAAGAGGATGCTTGTTACATTTGTGCCAAAAATGAATTTTTCCAAACTTGAAAACTTCTAAAAAGTGTGTTATTTGGTTCACCACTTAACAAAATAAATTCATGAAATTCTGAATGGATTTATTTATGGATGTTTGGTGTGATAAAATGTGTTCTGAAGTTCCATAAATTCTGTTTGGACTTCCATTTTATCACTTGGATTGGAAATATGATTGAAAATATTTTCTAAACATCAATTTTCATGAAAAAGCATGTTGTTTGGTTGGAATTCTCTCAATCAAATTTAATTCATGAACTTGGTGTCTTAGAAAATTATAAATTCATGTGAATTGTTAGACTACCTCAAAGCAAAAGAAAATTGCAAGTTCGAAATGATTTACAGGAAAACAAGTCCAAACATACATAAAAAAATGAGGAGTTGATGGCACCACTATCTAGGAGTGATAGTGAAAACAAGGAGAATGAAATTTCGTGTTCTCCTAAAAATGGACAGAGATTAAAACCTTATTTAGATGACGAGTCAGGCTCCATCATCGATGACCAAACAAAATAATATCGTCCAAAATCTGACGTCAAACTAATGACATTAAAAGAGCGCTAACTGGAAGGCAATCCAGTATGCGGTAAAATGTTTTTTTTATTAGATTGTGTAAATATGTAAAAAGTAATTTTGTTTGTTCAAAAAACTCAAAAAAATTCAAAACCAAAAAAAAAAATGGGTAAAACAAAATTTTTGAAGCATGATCACATGATTAGAAATGTTAAGCATACTTTAAGTTAAGCTTTGATTGAGCAAAATGAGATGTATGCTAAACTTTTGTGAAAAAAAAAATCTCATAATGTCATAACTTGAAAATTTTTGCAAATTGAAAATCAATTTTATGTAACAAGTTCTTTGCAAATATTTTTGTATCAAAAAAGTGTGAATCCCAACCTTGTGAGGGAGTGTAAGCCAAACACAATACTTATGTGAGCTTAGTGAGAAACTTTTTGATTTTGCACAATTGATTTTGTTTGAATCTTTCTTTACTTGGTTGCACATAAATTGATAGGATATGATCAAGGCAAGTTCTTTCAATTAGAATGAGCCACTTGACCAAAAATGACCAACCAAAAATAGCAATACCCTTTGTTAACCCCTTTGAGCCTTAAAATAAAAAATTTCAAATTCAAGCCTGCAGCCTAATATGGAAAAACAAAAATAATCTCCTATACTTTTCTAATTAAAAAGTGAGCATTTTTCAAAAGGAAGGTTGATGGAAGAAATTAAGTTGGGGGGAATGGTTGGCCAAGTACCAAAGTGTTCAAAGAAAAATTCTCAATCTCTTTACAAAACAAAAAGTAAAGTACAAGCTCCAAAATAAAAAAAGGAGTTAAAAGAGATTGAGAAAATTAAAGAGAAGTACACAAAAAAAGGTCAAGAAAAAGAATGATGAAGGAAAAATGGAAAAAAGTGAAAGGAGAATATGTTGTTAATGAAAAATTAATTTTTGCTCTCTTTTAACTTTGAAAGTATCTTTGAATATCTTGAAAAACCAATTTCCTTTGATACCCAAGCCTCATTACAACCTAAATAAGGCCTGAGTGATCCTTGAAAATTTTGTGCAATCAAAGTAAGTGTTAAGATGAAAAACAAAATTAAATTCTTGCAAATCAAACAAGTTGAGTTTTGAGTGAAACACTTACCCCATTTGGTTCCATTCTTGAACCGTGTGTGAAATACATCTCTTTGATTGATAAATTTTTTAATAAGGGAATTGCTAAATGAGTTTTTGAAAAGATGTGTTCAATTCTTAGTTTGAAGCATTATGAATTTTGATAACATAAAGCATCTAAATTCTTGTTTGAAGCATTATGTGTCAAAATTCACAATTCATGAAAAATCTCATTGAAATATATTTTTGACATGCTTATACATTTTGACATCATGTTGATCATCATCATCACTTTTTAGTCAAATTGATTTTTCGGATAAATTTCACCTTTTGTTTGAGGACAAAAAAAGTTCTAAGTCGGGGGGAGTTTGATAAGTGCCAAACATACATAAAAATCATACACTTTTATGGCACTTATCTTAAGCATAATTGAGAAAAACCAACTTAAAACAATACTTTTTGTATAAAATATCACAATTTGGTATATTTATGTTTGTATTGCCTTTTTGTATATTTTGTAGGAAATAAAATGAAGAAAAGAAAAGAAAAGATTCATGGTAAAAAAGCAACAAAAGTCAAAAAAATCAAGATGCTCAACCAGGCAGCTGAGCGTGGAACAAGCCCCGTTGAGCTGACCTGGCCCCCTGCCTGACCTGGACCAAACTGCTCAACCAGGCAGCTGAACGGACCTGCTTAGCCGCTCAGCCTAAGCATTAGACTAGGCTTGGCACGGTCAGAAATATGCTTGACACGGTCAGACACGAG
>NW_017719236.1:0-554 GCF_001865875.1 Lupinus angustifolius
AAGCAGGTGCGCTGGACGGTACTTACCAGACTTGACTTAACCATCAAGCACACCATGAAGTCATCCATGACCTCACCTCAAGTAGCCCACCATAGGCTTTTCAGAAGTAGCTCACAATAGCCGGTGTCATAGCCCACAACTAGCTTTGATGAGTCATGCAAAGGGAGGTGACTAAGCTACTTGGTCAAGGGACCAAACCCATGTTGAAGGGTTTGGTCAGCAGCTGAGCGGTCCAGCTCAGCAGCTCAGCGGTCAGGATGTGAAGCCTATAAATAGAGGCCATTTCGTTCGAGCAAAATAGATTGTAATTGAGTATTTCTTCACTAAATGTTCTCAAAAAACACTTGAAGGCAGAATTCTCTTAGTTAGGAATTATTTCTTAGCTTAGAGTTTTTATTTTCAAGTAAGTTTTGTAATTTCTAGTGTAGAATTCAAGAGGAGAAAAGGAGATGGCAAATGAGATGCAAAAATCAATTTTGTACTCTCATTTGGAACTCAAAAGCATCCAATCCTTGGATGGATAGCTCATGCTCCTAAACATTTTCTTTTGAACA
>NW_017719237.1:0-539 GCF_001865875.1 Lupinus angustifolius
TTTCAAGTCAAAACTACTTGTCTCAAATACTTAACAAATAAACTTTGGAGTAGTTGTACTACTTAGTTTATTTGCCAAGTTAAGCATGCTTTTCTTAAGATCTTACATTCATTACTAATTCAATATTAAAGCCGTCAATGGTTAGGGTGTGACAACCTAATCTCTTTTATGGTCGTAGTATTGTTTAAGTGATGAATATAAGTGTTTATGATTCTACCATTTTAGGATGCATAAAAGGAGGATTTCAGACCTTGGTGTTTGGGGTTAACGAAAGTAAAACATAAGAACTTGTCTATGTAGTTCAATTTCACAAGAAGTTGAGAAATTTATTTTCCTTATTCAAAAAGATTTTGTCTCCTCAAGAATTTGTGAATACTTAGTTTATTTTTCTTGTTGATTTATTTATGTGCAAATCAAACCGAAAAATCACCAAAATATGTTTAAACCATTATTTGTGCTTTGACATGTTTATATGATTTATTTTATTAGGCAATTCCTTGTGGTTCGACATAACCCTATACTATACTACAATTGAATCT
>NW_017719238.1:0-2514 GCF_001865875.1 Lupinus angustifolius
GAAAGGGAGGAAACAAATAAAAGGTCACTAAATTTATTATTCTTTTGATCTTTATTTATTTATTTGTATCTAACAACTAACTATTCATCACTTTTATATATTAGAATACCATTAAATCGGTGTTGGAATTTATTCCACAAAACCGAGATGGTATTCAAAGGTACTTAATAATTAGGTAATAGGTAATTGCTTGGATACCATTATACCAGCGTTAGAATTTATTGTAACAAAGCCGAGATGAGGCAAAGAAGGAATGACTTATTCACATGATTATTAAGAAAGTAAGTTGTAACTGGAATATTCTTGAAATCATTATACCGGCGTTGGAATTTATTTCAACAAAGCCGAGATGGCGAACAAAGAATAAAACCAAGTTCTCTTACTTAAAAAAGGAACATAACGAAAATGAGAGTATTAACGTCTCAACAAATTGACACTGCTGTCAGGACGATTTTTTGAGAGGAGAAAACTTCCAAATAAAATAACCACCGAATAACGATTTCAACAATATCACCACTCTGTTTTCAAATTCTTTTATCACTAAAGAGAGTGACATTTGGTTGTGGCATAGATGAGTAGCGCATGTCCATCTAAAACATCTAACTAAGTTATCATCACATGATTTAGTAGTAGGATTACCAAAGCTTGATTTCAAATCAAAAGAGTCTCGTGACACTTGTCAAAAGTGTAAACAAGTGAAGAGTTCATTATCAACTAGGAACGTGATATCCACAACTAGACATTTGGAGTTACTCCATATGGATCTGTTTGGACCATCACAAATAATGAGTTTTGGTGGTAGCTACTATGCACTAGTAATTGTTGATGATTTCTCTAGATATACACGGACTTTGTTTCTCATTCTAAAAAGCGATACTCTCAACAGTTTTGAAAATTTGGCCAAACAACTACAAAACCAATTTGACCATAAAAATGTCTTTATTTGCAGCGATCATGGTGGACAATTTCAAAACCACCTATTTGATAAGTTTTGCGAAAAGCATGGGATCCTACATAAGTTCTCGGCTTCTCTAACCCCTTCACAAAATTGAGTTGTTGAGAGGAAAAATCGAGTATTAGAGGAGCTAGCTAGGACAATGCAAAATGAAAGCAAGGTCCCTAAATATTTTTGGGTCGATGCGTTGCATACAGCTCGCTATGTAATCAATCGAGTACTACTTAGGCCTACAATCTTAAAAACGCTATATGAAATGCTAAAAGGCCAAAAATATAATATTTCTCACTTGCATGCTTTTGGATGTAAATGCTTCATATTAAATAATGGTAAAAGTTTACTAGGAAAATTTGATTTGAATGCCGACGAGGGAATATTTCTGGGGTACTCCATTCATAGTAAAGCAAATCAAGTCTTTCATAAATTTACTATGCATATTGAAGAGTCTATCCATGTAAAATTTGATGATTCTTCTCCGAAAGAGAAGATCAAGGTTGTGTGTGATGATGTTTCAGGTACGCTGGAAAATGAAGAGACAAAGAACATGGAGAATGAGAACGAGGTCCAGGATGATTAAGATATAAATTCAAATCATCAAGAAATGCCTATAGTTTGGAAGACAAAGAAAGATCATCCGCTCGACAAGGTCGTAGGTGATATCTCATTGAGAGTGGTAACCCATAACTCGGTAAGAAATTTTTGTAACTATGTAGCATTTGTATCTCAAATCGAGCCTAAGACCATAGATGAGGCCTTGGAGGATGAACATTAGGCCTTGGAGGATGAACATTAGGCACAAAATAGTTATGTAAGAAGAGCTAAACTAGTTTGAGCGTAATAACATGTGGAACTTGGTCCCTAAGCCTAAAGATCATCCTATAATAGGCACAAAATGAGTTTGTAAAAATAAACTAGACGAATCTGATTTGATTATACGTAATACGGAACGTTTGGTTGCCAAAGGGTATAATCAAGAAGAAGGCATTAACTATGATGAAACCTATGAAAGTGCGCATGTCAAGAGGAGCACTTTGGAAAGCTCTCTCATTATATGTCATGGTTTTGATGAGGACAACTTGTGCTAATAAGAGCTTGAAGATCATCAACAAATCAACATGCTTAAGTCTTTTGATTGGTACTAGACTTAGACTAGAAACTAGTTTAGGTTGAGTCTAAGGCTTAGGTAACCTTAACACATGTCTCATATGCATAAAACTTTAAATCATTTCATCTTTGAGATATGTCATTCATAATATGTTCATGCATCACATAAATACATGTATCTGTGCATCCTAGGCATAAACTTAGTGTTAAACATGTATGAATCAAGTGCATAACATATTTGAGTTTTTGTAATTGAAAATACATATGAAAATATGATGTGAATCGATTAAGGCATGCGTTAATCGATTAACCTAACTTTTTGAAAAGCTGTTGAAACTAAAAAACTTGGAAAACAGAATTAGTTACGTTTTTGAACAACGTTAATCGATTAACCAAAGCTTTAATCGATTAACTGGGCTTCAGAACTGATTCTTTATAAACTGCGTTTTCAGAAC
>NW_017719239.1:0-206 GCF_001865875.1 Lupinus angustifolius
ATGAGGATGAGGATGAGGATAGGATGAGGATGAGAATGTGGATGAGGATAAGGATAGAATGAGGAGGAGGACCAGGATGAGGATAAAGATGATGACGAGGTTAGGATGAGGACGAGAATGAGAATGAGGATACGATGAGGATGAGTTGGAGGATAGGATGAGGACGTGAATGAGGATGAGGATAGGATGATTATGAGAATGTGGAA
>NW_017719240.1:0-370 GCF_001865875.1 Lupinus angustifolius
AGAGGATGAGGATGAGGATAGGATGAGGACGAGCATGAGGATGAGGACGTGGATGCGGATGAGGATGAAGATAGGATTAAAACGAGAATGAGGATGAGGATAGGATGTGGATATGGATGAGGATAAGGGTGAGGATAGGATGAGGACGAGGATGAGGAAGTGGATGAGGATAAGGAAGAGGATAGGATGAGGAAGAGGATGAGGATAAGGAGGAAGATAGGATGAGGACGAGAATGAGAATTAGGATAGAATTAGGATGAGGACGAGGATATGATGAGGAGTAGCATGAGGATAAGGATAGGATGAGAAGGAGGATGAGGATAGGATGAGGACGAGAATGAGGAGGAGGATAGGATGAGGAAGAGGAAGA
>NW_017719241.1:0-355 GCF_001865875.1 Lupinus angustifolius
AAAATTCTTCAATTGTTGACGGATAAGCTTGATGACGATTTTGAAGAATGGTTAACTAAAGTTGTTTTTCTATGAACAAAGTTAAAGCGCGTTGCTTCCTTGTAGGTAAGCAAAATTATGTACGGAAGCTTGATAGAACAACCTTCAAAAAAACATTATACAACCTGCAGAATGTATCTAACACAATAAGCAACCTTTCTCCCCCTTTTGACATTATCAAAAATAAAAACGTATTCAATTCTAGTCAAAAGTTAGGAGAGGTATTATGGTTATGACATACTATAATTAATCAATTAAACTTGGGTCTGTAACTAATTAATCAGCTGTAAGAAGCTTGAACAAATTCACAGTTTTA
>NW_017719242.1:0-240 GCF_001865875.1 Lupinus angustifolius
TATACCTCATCTGAAGTATCCTTGCTACATGATCCACAAGCCTCATCTGATATAGTCATTAAGCACAGCTTCATGGTCTCCTCTTCATCCGAGGTGCTTGATGTTGTTTATTCCTTTGGTACATCTCAGACGATGTATGCTTTCTTTGACTTTAAGTCCCGGGGAGTTCTCTTATCTGAAGCAACTTTTTTTAAGTAAGTGGGGCAATGATACTTCATGTGTCCTGGCTTACCACATTCA
>NW_017719243.1:0-14288 GCF_001865875.1 Lupinus angustifolius
TTCTTCAAGAAATTTCCAAATTTTCGTACAAGGAGGTTTAGCATTTCCTCGTCAATGTCTGAATCGGAGTCGTCGTTATCTATCTCTTCGATGGGTTGTGATATTGAAGCTTTAAGAAATATTCCCTTCTTTTTGCGATAAGACTCCTCATGCATTATCAAACTCCCAAGCTCCATCTCAAGCTCTTGAAGCTTTGCAAAGAGTGTTGCCAAAGGCATGGAATATAGATCCTTGGACTCCATGATTGCTGTTACTTTAGGTTGCCATCTCCTGTCAAGACAACATAAGACTTTATTAGTGAGCTTTCCTTTGGTGAACATCTTATCTAAAGCAATAAGATGGTTAACAATGTGAGTGAATCGTTTTTGCATATCGCTGATTGATTCACTCGGTAGCATACGAAATAATTCGTATTCGTGAGTTAGCGCGTTTAATCGGGCGCACTTCACTACGCTAATGCCTTCGTGAGTCACTTGTAAAGTGTCCCACATATCCTTGGCACTTTGACATTGGGACACCTGAAAGAATTCATCGTAGGATAGGGCCGAGGTAATGATGTTTTTGGCGCGAAGGTTAAACTGGAGCTTCTTGCTCTCCTCATCGGTCCATAAGATTTTTGGCTTTTCTTTCGGTTCGCCATCCAGTAAGTGAAGTGGGGCGAAGGGGCCACTGATTACGGATTGCCAAATATCCGAATCATTAGCCTCAATGAATATTTTCATTCAGACTTTCCAGTAGGCGTAACCCTCGCCACTGAATACGGGAGAGCGGTTAATGGATGTGCCATCATCGCCAAAGGGGTTGGTGGAACCAATTTTAATTCCCTTCGGATCACGCGGATGTGGTTGAGCTAGCACGTCGTACTAGCTTTGATACCACTTGTTAGGTATTAGTGGCATATGAACACCTAGAAGGGGGGTTGAATATGTGTAGCGATTATCAATCACCGCTTCTTGAACCAAAACCCAACTGTTGGAAACAGCCCAGTTAATCGATTAACAACAAGGTTTAATCGATTAAACATTGCATAGAAGAGAATGATCAGACAGGCAATTTGCACAGTAAGTAAAACAAAATTGAACAGATATAATGCAGATATTTTTACACATTATTATTAAGTATATGGCAGTAAACAAATATCCAACTTTTCAATTACAGATTCAATTTATAATGGCGAGAAACGTAAAGAAGATAAAGAGAGAAAGAACAGTGCACAAAGGATTTTTATCCTGGTTCGTTTGTGGTCCACTGCAAACTACATCCAGACCTCCCCTTCTGGATCAGGGAGATTTTATTTCTTCACAATATTGAAATATGGATACAAATACCAATTCAATTACAAGCACATAGGATGCTCCCTTCTTGAAATCTAGGACCTCTAAATCCTTGGTTTGACTCTACCCTTCACCTCTGAGAAAACCTGTCTCGCGAACTAGCCCCAGCCAAGATTCTTATCCTCAAATCAAGACCTCCGAGCCTTGGTGAAGAACTTCAATCTCTATGGTGATCTCACACCAAGAGACAAAATCAGACTACACAAAAACACGTTAAGCAACAAGGTATACTAAACACAATAATGCTTAAAATATGACAAGATAAAGACTCAAAGATTAACCCTTTTACTAACCACTTAAGCCATCAAGATTCAAATGAGTTAATCAATATAAGTATACAGATAATTTCTGTCTAACAATATCTAATGCATGAGCATGTGAGCAAGATAAGAATGGATACAGAATTATGCAAAAACAGTAGGCATATAAGAGCAATTAAAACAACATAATCTCTCTTCTCACACATGCAAATCTCTTGCAAAAATACAGTAAAACACGTATGCAAAATGCTCTCTAAACAGCCCTATACAATAGAATGCAATGCTTTGGTTTTCTGAACAATGCCTTGTATTTATAGCATAGAGAATAGGCGGTTACATTCGTTGCAAAACAGTTAAACAATTAAACAGTTAAAACAGATTTCAGTTATAACAAATAACAGACTAGTTAATCAATTAAGGCTTCTCTTTAATTGATTAACAGGGAAACAGAATGACACATAATTCAGTTCAAACACAAAACACACATTTAAAAGAAAAGCAGTTGAGTTAATCAATTAAGTTACCACGTTAATCGATTAACTAGAACATTTATGCATATGTTTCAAATGGTAAACTTCTCATATGTTATGCACAATATACATACATATTTTACCAATTATATTATGCATAATATGCACATATAACATCTATGATAGATGCATGAACATACAATTAACTAGATGATATGTCTCATGAAGATGATTTGACAATTAAGATTATAGCACCTAGGTTCACCTAATCTATACTCACTTACTACGGCACACATCCCAGACTACTTAGATTATAAACTCAATTTACACCCTAGTCTAGATATGACCAAATGAGCATAAGGCATGTTGATTGTTGAGCCATCTTCAAGATTTGATAGAACCTTGTCTTCATCAAAACATAGGCAAAGACATGCTAGTGCTATCCTTGACACTTTGCATGTCTGGATGTGATATTCCATGTAATTCCACGCCGTCAATGAATTATATTCATTAGATGTCTTACTCTCTCTTCTTTTCTTTTCTTTCTGCTTGTTCTCGTTTCACGTTCTTGTTCAGATGGACCGTATGGCGAGGATTCGAAGCTACCGATTCTCGATGTCCCAGGACGGGACATGGAGTAGTGATGGACATAGATATACCTACACAGGCCCTTGTTCCTTAGAGCTAGAGATAGTTTGTGACGGCTCTACGATGCGCTTCCCTTTTCAGAATGTAAACTTGGAGGCTTCATTCACCTTGGCTGCTCGGAGATTTGCGTCTACTGCGCCATCCATTTAGTTTGTGATCCCTCACGGACCCACTGATGTTGGACCATCTACTCGAAGATGGAGTAGGGACGATGTTCCCAGTTCCCCACCAGGGAAGAGAGCCGCTATAATGACGCCGCCCGATTTTCAAGTAGAGGCAGGAGTGGGAAGAAAGTCACAGGGTTCGTCCAACAACCCGGAAGAGGAGCGAGAAGCCGAAGAAGAAGACTATGTGGAGTTGGTATGTATAGAGGACTCCATTGAGGTGGAGGAGGAGGACTCCATCAAGTGTTCTAGTACACCCGCTAACCCCGGAGCTAGTCGCTAGTGGTCATTTCTATTTCTAGTTGCCCTTGAGGCCAGTATCTGTGTGGGGTAGTTATAATGTTCTGAATAAACCGGACTATTGTATATATTTTAGTTTGGATTAAGATGTATTCCGCTTTGCCTTTGTATATGTTTTCAAATATTTCAATAAAGGATCATTCCACGAATTATTGTTGTCTTTTCTGCATTTTAGGTTACTAAATGTGATGTCCGAAAAGGAATTAAATGTAAATAAAGAGTTCTACATTATAAAAAAAATTACTCATTTTTTGGTAATATTGTTGGAGTAATTTTCGGGGCGTTACAAGTATAAATTAATGTAAAACTGTATGCTCAATGTTGAAAATAAAAAAAAAAGATTAAAACATGAAAAATATGTCTTGTAAGAAGCTCAAATGAATTACTCTAATCATTGTTCTGATTTCAATATTATGTTAAGTTTTGTATAAAAGGGCATTATATTTCTTAAAATAGCTTTTATTATTTAAATTATTTTATTATTTACTCTTTCAATTTCAATCCTAAGATGATAAATTAATAAAAAAATCACCAAAAATAGCGTTGTTAATAAAGGAAAAATATTTACATTAATTAATGCCTTCTTTAATGAAAAAAATTAAAATATCCTACTCATTATTAAATCTATTTCTTCATATTCATTTAGATTGGACAATAAATTGAACTAACTTGAAACTAATTTGAACCAATAAACGTAATCCATGAATCAAATAAGATGAACATTAGCTAGAAAAAATAAGCTCGTTATAATTCGAGTTATTAACTTTATGGCTGACTTAAGAGAGAACGACTCTCATATAAAAATTATGAGAACAATAAATCTATATTATAAAATCATACATGGATGTTGAATACTAAAATTAGCCAAAGGTTATATAGTCCCTTAAAAGGTATGTACAATTATCTTTTAATATATATTATATTTTTAATTAAAATAAAATCTAGTAGTCCATATGAATTATTTTCATTTATCACAGTCTTAATTATTATCACTTAGTCACATGTTATATATATATATATATGAATGTAATATAAATTATATATTTAAATTAAAGTATCACTTTTTATGTATGTCAACATATGTGTATTATATCAATCGTCATTATTCGAGCTTATGAGAGCCACAAACTTGAACTTGTTAAGCTGCTTGAAAGTTGATAAACTTTAATTGAACTGATATTAAAAGGCATGTACAATTATCTTTTAATAGTTGGACTATTAAAATTTCACATTTGAATCGTATACAAATATCATTTCTTTGGAGTAGCAACTTTCATTCTTTATGAAAACTGAGAATTACTTTTACGACCATCTTGAGTCCTTTTAAATTAGGGGTATTCAGTTAAAAAAAACCTAAAACTAGTCTTGAAAATAGAAACTAGTAAATTTAAATTGTTTGGAATTTATTGAACTAGTTTTTAGATAACAATTGATTTGATTTAGTTTTTTGTTGCATTTTCAATAACCAGATGGAACGAGTACTAAATACTTATACCAAAATTGAATATTATTTCATTTTTAAATCTAATTAACTTAACAATTGATGTAAATTATACGTTTTTCATATTTTCTAATTGTTAAAATTGTTATTAGTTAACACTTTCTTATTGTTAACTTTTCCTGTGTTTTATTTTTCCTATTTTTTTTTTTTTATTTTGTTGTTGTTTTTACTTTTAGTTCATATGTATATTATTATTTCTCAATTAAGTGTTAAATGCACGCAAAGTTGGTACTAGGAGTCTTAGGGAAAACATTATTTTTTATGTGAATTTGACACTTTGAAAACGTATTAAACTTATCATGTGGACATAGAAATGTTTTTATCTAAATATGATACTTTGAAAGTCTGTTAGACTTTTTATTCAAAAATCAAACTAAATCTACCAAAACTACATACAATTTTCGGATTTCTTAATATAAATCCATCAAAGAAAATTAGGCCTCATAATTTATGTCTTCGGATAAGATTACTTTTGCCTAAAACCATTTGAAACCGACCGCAGACATCCATCACTTTCAAATATACGTTTTGTGCTAGAAAATATTTAATTATTTCAAAATATTAAAATATTTAAAATTAACTTTCATTAAATAGTTAATTTTATTCAACAATGTTAATATTATACAATCCTCTATCTACAAGTGGAGATGTATATATTATGTATATATTTTATTACATATGTATTATGCATATATTTAGATATTTTTAAATAAATATGTTCAACAAACTCAATTCATGAATCTGAAGAGTTAGAAATAATTGGTTTCATAGAAAACCGCTACTATTTTCATTTAATAAATTTGACTTTATTAAAAAAGGCATAATAAATTAAAATGACTACATCAAAAAAGAATAAATGATAAATAGAATAATTAATGTATAAAGACTATTTATATATATATATATATTATATACTATATAAAGGCAAAAAATACTTAAAAGACATTCAAGAAATTAAACAAGTATAATTTCTACATTTTAACTTTGCCATTTATATTTCTATAATATATAAAGGCAATTTTTTGAAGAAGGACATACTTGTAGATTTTGAAAAATTGATTCAATAAGAAATTCAATGAAAATCACAAGTACTAAATATCGACATCTAATAACTAATTTGGTCTAGATGCAAACGAATACTAAAAATAGTTAAATATAGTATATATAATTGTAGCTCAGATTGTGATAAATATCCAAATTTAAAACTCACATCTAAAATTTAATTCTAATATCTATTTCTATATTCCACCAAATACAATATATGACCCTTTCTTCTCCTCATTTTACACATTTTCTCTCAATTTCCACAACATAAACTCTTTCACTAATGACTTCATAGGAGAAAGTTCACACTTTAGAAGAGCTGCCAAAATCAAAGAGATCAAAGATAGTTTTCTTATTCTTTGTGGGAAGATAATTTTTTTTATGAATATATAGCTTGTAAAGACTGTATTCCAACCCAAACATTAGGAAAGTATGTTGACGAGAACGAGAATGTATATCAACATACTATTTAAAAAAATTACTTTTAATTACAATTATGTTAAATGGAATCTTACAATATCAACAATATACAAATGGGCTTAAAATACTTGCAAAATAAACACAAATATTGAGAAGTGATATTGATGGCACGATTAAACCCCATATCTTCTAATTCACATTGATTTCAATTGCCTCTCTAGTAGCTGGAAGTGAAGGCTGATGTTCCATTACCGACACATTTATATCAAGATTGGTTTGGACAAAGGTACTCCTTTGACATTTTACCATAAATCCAAAGAACACGACCTTGGTGTTAATCTTCTCAAATATGATGAGGAAATTAAGTTTCAATTTCTACTTAACTATTTTAACACTATATTGTATTTCTGTGGTTTCTCTTGAGATGGAAAATTACATCGGTTTGACATTTTTGATCGGAAGAGAGAAGAATGCTTACATGATTGCAAGTGGAGCATAACGAGAGATAATCCATGTAAATTCAACTTTATTGCCCAAAAGTATGATTTATGCAACTTTTAATATCATGGATATCATTATTAATCAAATAAAAATATGGTGGTACAAATAATTGGATGAATTTATCCGTTCATCCTTAATTGTCACATAGTTGTTTGAATCTAATGACACTCTCATGAGGTGAATGAAGAGGTTTTAATGTATTGTAAATTGAGAACATAGGGGTCTATTTATCCTCTTAATTAATTGAAGTTCGTAACAATATTAGACATATGTAAAGAACAATACTAAGATGGACCCTTTGTTATACAACACCATCAAAAACGTGTAGATGGTTATAACAATCATTATGCAATTTCTAGATGCTCTCCAAATAAGTTAAAATAAATTATTAATGCATAAGTGCTCTATAATTTAATTCAAGTTGCAGTAATTTCAAGGGGCAACAATTTTCATTTCAAAGTCATATATTACCACAATCATCATTGATGAAATCTCATTACTCTAAAATGAAGGAGCATCACATGGATATTCTAGGCAAGCTGGGGAAGGAGGTATCTTTATAGATAAGAGTCTGTGTTTGAGAATTGTTGCTCCTTGTCATGGCTTAGGGATTAATCCTCATAGTGTGAGAATCTTTTCTCGTTGAACAGTGACATATTTTGATGTAAAGTTTAGGATGGACATCAATATTTAATTATAATTTATTAATAAAATTAATTGAGTAACTGAAAAATAAACAAATATAAATAATTGTTTTAAAGTTTCAAAATAACATATTAATTATAAATAACAATAATTAACAATTAAAGACGTTAAAGAAAAACTACAATCATTTAAAACACCGCTCTTATTTAAAGACTTTAACCCATCAATGAGGGTAAAATTTTCACTTATTTGTGTTTTAATATAAATCGCCATGTTGTCTACAAGAAATTCATCTTCTATTTTAGTACATAATTTTGTTTGATTATTTATGTTGCTGAAAATGATATTCCTGTAGTAGCTAAGTCGTAATATTTAAGATAAGACGAATAACTCGATCAAACAAATAATAAGCATTCACTTTTCTCATATTATCAAAGTTGTACTTAATTCAGAGATGGTTGAGCATTTTTTCAAACATGAATTGTTAATGACATTAACAATAAAACGTTGAAATTGATCTGAAGTAAATCTTCTCTTACTCGTATTGAAATCCATAGGGTAGAATTTTGCACAAAAATACGTTTATTACCAATAATAAATGTTCTATAAAAATACATAGAATCTTAAGACTTTTGCTGCAAAGTTTGACAAAAGCAATTTGTGATCTCATAATATATTTCATAAATATAAAATCATTATGAAATCAAATGAAATAATAATTTATAAGCAATATCAAAATATATACATGTAAGTGAACTTTATCTATAATTTTTGGAAGGACCACATAATTTGCATAAGGTAAAATATATATTTGAAAAAAATGGTAAAAAAACTATTGAAGAATTTTGAAAAACAAATTTAAGGGAGGCAGTTGCCCCTATCTGTCTTCATTAAGTTCCACCCCTGTCCCTGAGCTAAAGGCTAAGTTTTTTATTTGATGATTTGCATTTTTTTCTCTTTTAATTAATGAAAGCTGGCTTACTCCAGCACCCACATATAGCTTAAAAAATACTACCTAAATGTCAAATTCTAAAAATCTAAATATATTCTCAAAATAAACATGAAAATAATTTGGGTTCAATTATTCTCTCCACATAGTAATTATGTCAAACCTAAAGCCATGGTTATCATGCCTTGAAATAATTAATTTCTTTTAATTGTGCAATATTTCCACTAAATAAACTTAAACACGTTGGACTTGTTTTGAAACAAATGCAACTATAAAAGTTCTTTTACCGCATTCCGTTTTTTGTATGACCATCGGTATCCCATCGCTCTAGATAGGTAAAGAATTAATCTTTTATGTAGTGCATGAACATTCCTTTCAATATGTATCGCTCTTAAGAATCAACCTTTTGACCTTTCACCTACTACGATATATGATGATACAATGAGATCTTATTTTCACTAAAATATTTCATCATTCATAAAAAATAGTAAATCGTTAGGTTTTTTGGATACATAATCAGGATTAGTTACATAAACGAGAATATGTCAATATAAAAAAAATAAGTGATAAAAGTCATTTTCCACTTAAATTTGAGCGTCCAACCACAAAAACATAGCAGCCAGAAGAAGATAGAAGATGGGGGAATAAAGATAACGAGGAAAGCAAGAAAAGGAAAATGACTACTCTATCAATCATGGGGGACACTAAACCCAAAGAATATTATAAACCATAAAGATAATAAGTAGGAGTTGTATTGATTTGTATTATATTATGTATACAAAATTCCAATCCAATTTAATTCATCTTTGTACTAAACACAAAATTACGTCATATTTTCTTGTCCTCTTTGAATATGTGTTTCTCTTGTCACTATTAACCCCGTGACACAAGTTTAATATAATTTACTCCATCCTCTAATAAAACGTTTTATCCTACGGAGAAGCAATCATATTTCTTTGTTGAATGAAATTCTGATTGTATGGGTATCGTATGATATATATATATATATATATACACCCAAGTCCTACATAGAAGAGTTTTGAAAAAACAACTCTGAAGTCCCACGTAGAAGAGTTTTGAAAAAAAAAACAATTCTTAAGTCCCAAATTGGAGAGATGAGGAACTTGAAAAAATTCTGAAGTTATAAATAGAAGCTTTCTCCCTTCATATTTTCTTACCCCAAGTTGAATACACTTTTATTCAACTTTTTATTTCTCCCTCATATTTTCCGCCGATGCATTTCCGGCAAACTTCTTCCACTTTCTTTCCGTGACACTAAGAAATGGCACAGACGGCCATATTGTGGGAATTTTGAAAACTGACAATGCTTGTCAGTATTGGGGGAAATAATTGGCACAGGTAGTCAAATTCTGGAAATTTCGAGAACTTATACTAGTAGTCAGTATTGGGGGAAAGAATTGGCACATGTAGCTATATTGTGGGCATTTCGAGAACTGACACTGGTAGTCAGTATTGTGGGAAGAGAATTGGCACGGGTAGCCATATTGTGGGTAATTTCGAGAATTGGCACTGGTAGCCATATTGTGGTGGGTGTATTAGAGATCGGTTCTTGCAGTACAGTAAGAAATCGATAACAAAGATCTGAGCTGTTTTATCCTGAGGACAGCGTGGTTGATAGTTTGCTTGCACATTTTGGGCAGTGCCACGAAACGTCTTGAAGAAAGCGACCTAATAGTGACTCAGCCAGTAAATATTATTTCGAGTCACTTAGCATTCCTGCATGCTAACGGTAACAACAATATAATTTGTGTATAAATAGTTAGTGTATTAGTTTTTCCTCGTCATCACTTTGCTGGAAAATTTAAATATATTACCTATTGTAATAACTAAGGTAGTAGTTGGTTAAAGAAACAATTGATGGTGAGATTGTATTATATATATATTTATTGATAATAAACTTTGTTTAAAAAATTTATTTGTATATTCTTAACTTTCTTGAGATGGAATACAGTTGATTGTTGAGGGGTCTATGAGGTAATTTATCTAGCTTGATAAGCAGATGTTCGGATTCATTGATTGACTTGAGAATAGTCAACCAAATTGTCATTAGGATGAAGATACTTTCATAAAGTTAGGGTGTCAAGTGAGGGGCAATAACGCATTGGAGTTATGTGCAAAATTTTAATCATAGACTAATGGTTCAAAACAATTAATACCATAAATACAATTTGAATGTGTTATTATTAATATCTGGTTTATCTTTTAATAGATAACATAATAGTTATATGTTATTAGTTATTATATGATTATCTATTTTGATTATTAATTCATATTACTATTTTTATAGATACTTTTCATATTCGTGACAGCTACAAAAATTCTAGTCTTGAAAGTATTTGTAAAATAGTTTTACTTTTCCAAGTGATATACCGAAGTAATTTGAATCTAAAACATGTTGAAGATCCAATGTCAGTCGATCAATCACTTTTATAATAATTTAGTTTTTATGATATGAAATATTTTAGAGATTTTGGATAAAGTTGAAGATAAACTTAGACTTTATTCTACCATTTTAGTTTAACTCTCCCTTTCTCAGTGTTATTGTAGAAATTCAATATATCTTTTTAATATATTTTATTTAGTATTTTTTTAATAATTTTTTATTTTAAGTATCATTTTTTCTGAGAATTAGGGTGTTGCATAATAAATAAGGATATGATTGTAAATTAATTTATACTTGTATGCTTAATTTTGAAAATATAAAAAAAGATTAAAACCATGAGAAATATGTCTTGTGAGAAGACCAAATGAATTGCTTTATTCATTCTTCTGATTTCAGAATTATGTTAAGTTTTGCATAAAAAGGCATTAATATTTCTTAAAATAGCTTTAACTATTGAAATTATTTTACTTTATTTAATTATTTACTTTTCCAAATTCAATCCTAAGATGATAAATTAATAAGAAAACTTACCATTAAATATTTACATTAATTAATATCCTCTTTAATGAAAAAAATTAAAATATCATTACTGATCATTAAATCTATATCTTCATAATCATTAAGATTGTACAATGAATTGTACTAACTTGAAACTAAATTGAACCAATAAACTTGATTCATGAATCAAACAAGATGAACTTTAGCTACAAAAAAATGAATTCGAGTTATTAGTTTCACGGTTGACTTAAGAGATAATGATTCTCATATAAAAATTGTGAGAACAATATATCTAAGCCATAAAGTCATACATGGATGCTTAATATTAAAATTAGCTAATGATTATATAGTCATTTAAAAGGCATGTACAATTATCTTTTAATATATATTATATTTTCAATTAAAGTAAGATTTAGTAGTCTATATGAATTATTCTCATTTATGAGAATAATATTTATTATCACTTAGTCACATCCTATATATATACATTCATATAAATTTCAAGATGATTATCTTGAAATTTGTACATATTACATATATATATATATATATATAACAAATTTAAAAGTATCATTTTTTTATATGTATATATACACATATATGTAATATATCAATGATTATTATTCGAGTTGACGAGCGCCAGTCTAACTATTACAATTTCTACATTGTATAAAAAGATCATTAGTTCGAAGTAGCAACTTTGATTCTTTATGAAAATTGACAACTATTTTCACGGCCATCTTGAATCCTTTTAAGTTAGGGGTACTGATAATTGTCAAATTGATCATATTTTATACACCATTTTTACCACACTTTAACTACTTAATTAATTCAAATAAATGAAATTATACTAATCCATGACTAAAACATGTTTAAATGGCCAAGTCTCACATATATAGTGTTTTGTAGGCTTGATCCAAATTAATTATGGCAAAAAGACAAGTGATGAACAAGAACAAGAATTCAGCCATGACATAAGTGTCGGAGTAAAATCACGATAAATCATTCGTTCATCATTGTATCAGGCTGAAATTTTGAAATATTGTTCCTAATTGACGGGGCTTTAATGTGAACTGTCAGATCGTTTAAATGAGCAAAAATCGTTGCATTGTGCGCAGGTTTCTTTGCTCAGCCATATACCAGCGAAAATCAGAAATTTGTTATTGTTCTATATGCACTCAACATAGTGGGCGGTTTCGTGAGCACACGAAGATGCACCCAACACAAGTTGGGGCGCTGAAATATCGCTTTAGAGGTGCACTGAATGTCTAAAATAGCATCTGAACATTATTTAAGGACTTCCAACTTGACCCAAATGATATATACTTGGTAATATTGATTTGTAATATTTATTTTCGGATTTTCCAAGGAGTTTAGTGTTCAAAGCAGATTTTAGGACAACCTAGTTTCCCCCTCAACAAAAAATGTGTCACTTTGATGAAATGTCAATTCGGATTGCCTTGCAAGTTTGTTTTATTTAATTAGAGTGAAAAGGGATGAACAATTTATTTATTTGGTGATATTATTTATTTACTCCCTTTTCTGGTTCCTTTTAACCATATTGTAAAGGTTGGTCTCATTTTATTAAGTTGGCCATACCATTTCTTACAAAAGGTTTGTATCAAAGAATAATAAAATGAACATAAGAATAAAGTAAGCAGTTAACTGTACCACTTCTTTCGAAGGGTTGGTATATAGAATAACAGAATAAAGCAATAAATGAATGTTAGTTGCAGAAAAGTAAATGATAAAAAGTAAGCGATATTGATGGGAAGATCAGACACCGATATCTTCTTATTCACATACAATTCTCTGCACTTTCATGCAACTTTTATTCTAAACTTTCATATTTTTCTAAAGTTGCTTTGAGTGCATGTTCTAGATTTTTTCCAAACTTAAACACATCCAAGAGCATTGTACACTAAGTGTATTGAGAGCAAGAGGATTGAAAGTTATAGAATTATTTATATCATGTAAAGGAAAACCTTGCCCTAGAAATTATTCTTCATTCTTGTTGTAAAACTTGTCATCACAAGGGTATAGTGATAATATGTAGAGAGTACATGGAAATGTGTTTTTCCATGAGTGTGACATATTAGTGAGTGTGTAAGATACAAGGAGTCACTTGGAGAGAAATTGTAATTACAACTTATAATATCTAGTAAAATCTCTTGTGCTGCAAGAGTAGTGGATGTAGCCTTCAGTGGGCAAGAAGGCGAACCAATATAAATATATGTGTTCTTTCTCTCTTCTCTCTAGTCTTTCATTTTCTATTTCAAGTTTACTTGGTAATTTTTTTGCACAATTTCCACTACACCGCATTTTGATTTTTAAGTAGAAAATTTGACCATTACTTCCATCCACTAATTCACCTCCCTCTTAGTTTCCATCTAATACTTACAATTGGAACCAGAGTTAAGTTTGGGTAAGATATCCTCGAAGATCTAATCCTTTTTATGGTCTCTAAGTCTTTTCTGGGAGAAGGTTCTGATATTAATAGACCAATTTTTAATGGAGAATATTATGCATTCTAGAAAATCGGAATGAGAATCTTCATAGAATACATAGACTTAGATATATGGGACTGAATACAGGAAGGTCCATTCATACCAAGCATGGTTGTTAATGGGGTTAAACAACCAAAACTAGAATGTTCATGGACCAATGAAGAGAAAAATAGAGTCTAATATGACCTTAAAGCTAAAAACATTCTCATGTCGACATTTTAGAAAATGATATCTCTATTTTAGAAAATAATAATAACATTTTAAAGAATGATGTAGATAATCTCAACAAAACTATGTCTTATGGCTCACACATCAGATTCCACAAACTTATCAGATCAAGGAGAATTAGTGAGGTACAATCCCTGAAAGTGTGCATGTCAAGAGGAACACTTTGAAAAGCTCTCCTAATATGTCATGGTTTTGATGAGGACAACTTGTGCCTAAAAGAGCTTGAAGATCACCAACAAATCAACGTGCTTAAGTCTTTATTTGGTACTAGGCTTAGACTAGATTCTAGTTTAAGTTGAGTCGAAGACTTAGGGCACTTAATACATGTCTCATATGCATATATCTTTTAAATCATTTCATCCATGAGATATGTCATTCATAATATGTTCATGCATTACATAAATACATGTATATG
>NW_017719244.1:0-1239 GCF_001865875.1 Lupinus angustifolius
CAACTGACTAAGGCTGGGTCGCTTTCTGTTGAGAACAGGTTGTTGCATTACGTTATTGCTTACATACTAGTGCAGCGTGCACAGCCTGAGGAGATTCCTACTGTGAATGATTTGCGTTTCATGTACGCTGTAAATAATAACGTCATGATCAACTGGCCTGAGGAGATTCTGAAAATCATGAACAGCGTATCTTTGTCTCAGTCAAAGCTGCTTCCATATAGCATTTTCATTTCTCGCATTGTATATTATCTGCGCATTGATGTTTCTGATACTATCATTACTGAGTATACTGATAAAGATCACTTGGTTGGTGAGAGTCTTATTCATAAGATGGGAATATACAAGTATGGTACTACTTGGCAGTATCAAGAGTACTATACCACATTTGATCTGGATTTGTCTGATAATAATAATCAGGAGGATTTGGGTAATCAGAATGCAACTACTCAGGGGGAGTCTTCTGGAACAGCACCTCAGAACTCTGTTTTTGGTCTAGCTCAGATGGAAGCTATGGAGCAACGGCTTAACAACCGTATGGATCTGCACTTCCAAGGGCTGAAGGATTCTTATTTTGCAGGCATGGAGCAGTACGAAGAACGTCAGATTGCCTACACCGACAAAAAATTTCTGGAGCTGAGGAACATGATTCAATCTAACGCTGAGGCTCAGAATGCTATGTTTTGCTCAGAATTTCAGAAGCTGTCTGTGCTTATCAGAGGAGATCAGAACACTGCTATGCCTGATGATCAGACTGACCATCCTCCGCCTCAACCTTAGTTTAGCGGACCTTAGACCTAGGCCATCTCACCCTTAGGTTTATTTTCCTGGCACCTTCTGGATTTAGCTGTTGTTGTTGCTTTGAGAACTTATTCATATTTTGCTATTTGTCTTTGATTGACTTTATGGTCTATACTATTTCCTGACTTCCTTGACTCTTTATGCTATGCAAATGTTTTCTTTTGTTTTTGCTTTAATTATGTCAAATAGCTTATTTGCTTTCGTGAATGGTTCTTGATCATATGAGATTTGATATTGCTAAATATTGCTTAATATTTGATTAAATCTTGTATGCCATTCTCATTTCCTATTAGCTATTTTTTTGTCAAATCAAGCGCATTTGTTCAATTTACCGAAAAATAAAACAAGTTAATTTGTTAAAACCCAAGGGGGAGAAAGGTTGTTTTGTTGTTTCTTGATTATGCAGGTTGATCGTAATAACAACTTCCGATATATTTGCGC
>NW_017719245.1:0-17330 GCF_001865875.1 Lupinus angustifolius
AATCTGTAAGTTCTATTATTTGTTCCATTATCGGTTAACTGTTCTGCAATTAATCGTTTCTGTAATAGCTTACTGTTTCTGTTTAATCGATTAAAACTGTTGTGTTAATCGATTATCCTGTTTCTGTTAATCGATTAAGATTGTTCTGTTAGTCGATTATCTTCATCCTGTAAGCGATTAATTAGGGGTGATTCAGCATAAATTGTTGAGTTTCGAAAAGCGGCTAGTTTAACCGCGACACCTATTCAACCCCCCTTCTAGGTGTATTGTAACCACTGATACATAACAATCCCTTCATTCTAGTTCATGTTAAGATAATTCTGAAAATATACCTGACTATGATGAACTGTATGTTGCTTTTATCGAATTGTATGAGGAACTTAAGAAACTTGCAAGGATAAGTGTAGATCATAAAAGGGTCCTATTATTGCATGAAAGGAAAATAATTGAAATACAGACTGTGACTGATGAACTTAAACTTTAAAATAAAACCCTAGATCTTATCCATGCATGTGGCTCATGTAACTGTTCTTCTAATTATGTGAGACTTCTATTTGTGAAAGTTGCGAAAATTTAGAATATGAAAATTATGTTTTAAAAGAAACACTTGCAATGTTCACATATAGTCATCAAAATCTTGAAAATTTACTTGCAATCATAAAATGCCTACATGCTTTTATTGCGGTATTTATGATCATACTTTTTCTTCATGTTATATTCGTAAGTATGGAATACCTAGTGGGAAATATGTGTGGATTGAGAAGGTACTAGTTCCCATGGTTACACACCTTAAGGGACCTAACATAAATTGGGTACCTAAGCAAAACAAGTAAATATGTTTTGTAGGTATGCCTTCGAACACTTGGTCAACAGTGATAGTTAGATAGTGGATGTTCGAGGAATATGATGAGAGATAGATCCAAATTCTTTGATCTATCGTTAAAGGAAAAGGATTATGTGACTTATGGAGACAACAATCTGGGAAGACACTTGGAGATGGAAAAGTTTGAATTAACTCTCATCCTATCATTGACAATATTCTCTATGTCGAGGAACTTGAGCACAACCTCCAGAGTATTAGCCAACTTTGTGATAGAGGTAATAAAGTATATTTTGAATCTGATTGTTCTGTTATTCGTGATCGCATAGATAATAAAGTTAAATTTATAGGTCATAGGATAAACAAAATCTATATGATTAATAGGGAAGATATCACGTCTTGGTTTCAAACTGATTTATCTCTAAAGAGAATGATATTTGGGTTTGGCATAGGAGATTCACTCATATACATTTATAACATCTAGAAAACGTGTCAGCAAAGGAACTTGTGATAGGGCTACGTAAGCTGAATTTCATAACTAATGATATATGTGACACATGTCAAAGGTGTAAGCAAATAAAAAATTCATTTGCTTCAAAATCTGTGATATCCACAACAAGACCATTGGAGCTTCTTAACATGGATTTGTTTTGACCATCACAGGTCATGAGTTTTGGAGGTAGCTATTATGCACTAGTTATTGTTGATGATTTTTCTAGATTCACTTGGACACTATTTCTTGCATTAAAAAGTGATGCATTTAATTATTTCAAAAACCTTGCCAAACAAATACAAAATCAGTTCAATCATAAAATAGTGTTCATCCATAGCCATCACGGTGGTGAGTTTGAGAACCACCAATTTGAAACATTTTGCAAGAAAATGTTATCCTACACCAATTCTTGGATCCTCGCAATCCTCAACAAAATGGAGTTATTGAGAGGAAGAATCGATTCTTGTAGGAGTTAGCAAGGACTACGCTTAATGAACGCAAAGTTATGAAAACAATTTGGGCTAACACGGTTCACAGCATATGTTATGTGATTAACTGATTATTGGTTAGGCCCATACTCTCTCAAAAACCTTATGATCTTTTAAGGGGCCGTAAACCGAACATATCTCATCTTCATTCTTTTGGGTGTACATGTAATATATTGAATAATGGAAAAGATAATTTGGGAAAATTTGACTCAAAAGCAGACAAAGGAATATTCCTAGGTTATTCATTACATAGTAAAGCCTATCAAGTCTATAATAACCATACAATGAATGTAGAAGAATATGTGCACGTTCATTTTGACAAATCTTCTCCAAAAGAGAAGAGGAAGGTTGTATTTGATGATGTTTTAGGTGCATTAGAGGATTCATACACAAAGGAATTTGAAATGGAAAACAAAGCACAAATTGAACATAATGAGAATCGGGAAGGTGATGACATGCCAAAAGCTTGGAAAACAAAAAAGGATCATCCAATTGACAAGGTCATAGGTGACATTACTAAGGGAGTGGTAATCCAAAACTCTCTTCATAGTTTTTGCAATTTTGTAGCTTTTATTTCTCAAATTGAGCCGAAAAACATTAATGAGGGTCTCGAAGATGAACACTGGGATATAGCTATGAAAGAAGAGATAAACCAGTTTGACCGAAATAATGTGTGGGACTTGGTCCCTAAGCCAAAGGCTCACCCGATCATTGGCACCAAGTAGGTCTTTCACAATAAACTCGATGAATTCAACTTTATTATTCGAAACAAAGCGTGACTATTGGCTCAAGGTTATAATCAAGAGGAATGTATTGATTATGACGAAACCTATGCACCAGTTGCGAGGTTGGAAGAAATTAGGATACTGTTGGCCTATGCCTCTATTATGAACTTCAAATTCTTCCAAATGGATGTTAAAAGTGTGTTCTTGAATGGTTTCATTCAAGAAGAAGTGTTTGTTAGCAAACCCCCTGGGTTTGAAAATTTTAAATTTCCTAACCATGTGTTTAAACCCAAAAAGGCTCTAAATGGATTAAAACAAGCTCTGAGGGCTTGGTATGAGCGGTTGAGTTCTTTTCTTTTAGAAAAAGGATTTGAGAGGGGTAAAGTTGATATAATACTTTTTATATCAAAATCTGGTAATGATATATTGTTGGTACAAATTTATGTTGATGATATTATATGTGGTGCTACTAACGATATTATTTGCAAGTATTTTTTCTAATTTGATGAAGGGTGATTTCAAAAAGTTGATAATGGGTGAGTTAACATTCTTCCTAGGACTACAAATTATACAAATAAGTAGCAAAATCTTTGTGCATCAGTCTAAGTATTGCAAGGAACTACTGAAAAAATTCGACATGGACAAAGCCAAACATTCCTCTACTCGTGTGGCTTCATC
Organism: Lupinus angustifolius; assembly: GCF_001865875.1. Classification (NCBI taxonomy): domain Eukaryota; kingdom Viridiplantae; phylum Streptophyta; class Magnoliopsida; order Fabales; family Fabaceae; genus Lupinus; species Lupinus angustifolius. Next base: position 3,205 of record NW_017719245.1, read on the forward strand.
ATGCTACCTGGATAAAGACAGAAAAGTGAAATCGATTCAGGTAACCAATTATCGGTGTACAATCCGTTCTTTACTGTATCTTACATATAGTCGTCCTGATATTATGCTTAGTATATGTCTTTGTGTTAGATATCAATCAAATCTTAAGGAATCACATTTTACTGCCGTAAAACAAATCATGCAATATATAAAAGGAAAAATAAATATGGGTCTATGGTATCCTAGGGATGCCTCATTATCTCTTATAAGGTATTCTGATTCCGACTTTGTTGGTTGTAAGTTGGATCCTAAGAGTAGTAGTGGGACTTACCACCTATTAGGTAGCTCCCTTGTTTCATGGCACAATAAGAAGCAAGTATGTGTTTCTTTATAAACCACCAAAGTGGAGTATATAGCTGATAGTGTGCGTTGTGCTCAAATCCTCCAGATGAAGTAGCAATTGCAAGACTACAATCTTAATCTTGATCACATTCTGATCAAGTGTGATAACACGAGTTCCATAAACATATCAAAGAACCACATCTTCAATTCACATACTAAGCATATAGAACTCCGACATCATTTTCTTAGGGATCATATGCAAAAAGGTTAGTGTGTGACTGAATTTGTAGAAACTTTGAAACAACTAGCTGATATTTTCACCAAACCCATTCCACGGGACACATTCATTGTTCTTCGGAGAGAACTTTTAATCCTTGATGAATCATATCTAACCTAGCTTGCCTTTAAGTTTATATTTTTTTGTCTTGCCATGTTTTCCCTATGCGATTATATGCTATATGTTGAATGTGTGTTATAATGCTTAATTGCTTTTATGATATGTGTATGGTTGAAATGTGTTGTTCTTAAAGCTTTAGGAAGTGCGTGTCTAGCATACATGCCTTAGCATCATCAAAATTGAATCAAAATCTGTAGTGGTGATTTGATTAGTCGATTATGCCATGTTATAATCGATTACATGGGCATGTTACGTGAATGTAATCGATTATCTCTCAATTTTAATCGATTAAATATCCTATAGTATCTATGAGATGTAATTTTTGAATAAAAATAACCGATTAACGGGACAAAATAATCGATTAACAACAGAAATATAATAGATTTTAGTTATGTCTTAGGTTTCCAAACGTAAGAACCCTAATTCCCAATATGTGCCCCCTTTGTCTTTCCATCCAAATCACGTGAAAATAACTTTTACTTTGTCAAATTCGTGCATTCCCATAATCCTTCTTTCAAAATCTTCCATCCCCATTGACAAATTTCCCTCAAAAACCAAAATCTCCAATTTAGAAACATAAATCTTTATTATACCTGAATTATGAGTGAACAAAGGTATGTTAGAATGAAGACCATCGCGTAAAGGGTCTTTATCAGCTAAGAGGGATCCATTCTATTGCCAAAATCCTCAAGCTTCATATTTGACGTAGTTGGCTGAGCAGGGCCTTGAGTTCCCTCATCAAATTGAATGACATGGAGCTAACCAATTTGTAGAATTAATCGATAACATTTACCCGTCATTGGTTAGAGAATTCTATGGCAATTTCTAGGTTAGGGAGGGATTACATATGACTATGGTTAAGGATAAATTAATCACTTTGGATGAAAATATGTTAATGGAAGTTGGAGGTTTGTCTAGTACAAGATTTCCCTTAGGTAGTTACGACGATAGAGCATGAGAAACTTTTGATGCTATTATGATATACAAAGCATAGTTAAGGGGTCCTTAATACTATATGCAAGGTGAGCTACTCAAAGCTGGGACTCTCACCATAGAAATTCGCCTTCTTCATTACTTAATTGCCTATATCATGGTTCAAAGGAAGACAAACTTTGCTCAACCAACGATAAATAATTTGAAGTTGATAATTGTTGTTAAAGAAGGTTTTATTGTTAATTGGCCTGCTGAAATCCTAAAACTTATGTATGGTATCACATCTTCATCTTCTAGGCTGCTTGCATATGGGATTTTCATATCGAGGAATATCGATCATATGGAGATTGATGTATCTGATGTAGAAGTTATGACCACAAACTCTCGTGACCACCTTGTTGGATAAAATCTAATTCATAAAATGGGAATTTATAATTATAGTGGTACTGGGATGTACTAGGAAGATCATACAACTGTGAATTTTGATTTCCTTGAAGATGAAGGTAATGCAAATTAGGGTGAACCAAGCATTACACAACAACAGACTAAGAGTTCAAATGCGTCTCATAATTTTGCTTTTGGTTCTGCTCAACAGGATGCCATGGAACAACGTCTGAATGAACGTATGGATGCAAGCTTTCAATCCATGAGAGATCCGATGATAGTTGAGCTCTAGAGGTCAGAAGAATGGACCACACAGGAAATTGACCGTGTTATATTCATGTTCAGATTAGCATTTAGGGTGAGTGTGAGTGTTTTTCTTTTATATTTGGTATTCTTTTTGCTTGACTCGTTTTATGTTTCCGATTTGTAATATTTTGGATATCTTACTTTCTTGTACTTTTTAACTTGTTATGAACATGTCCGACTTTATTTGCAATGTATGTTGATTTCTTGACATATCATGCGTGCTTGGTACTTAAATTGCTTATGAGACTATATGTGCAAATGATTGTTCTGAATGTATGTTCACTACGTTGCTGGAAAACTAGAAATTTATGTCTTTTAATCAATTAAATGCAACAATTAATCGACTAACTTTAGGTTCTATGCATTTGTTCAGTTTTCTTGACTGATTTTAATTGATTATATACTTCCTTAATCGATTAACATAAGTAAAATTGTTATAGCTTTCCTTACTTTTGGCTCATTCTATCGTATATATTTTTTGATAATGCCAAAAGGGGGAGAAAGTTGTTGTTTGAAGTGTTGCAGGTTTCTATGCTTCCATATCTACTCAAAGAAGGACAAAAAGCTTCCTACATTATCATCATTCATGAAGTGAGGGGAAGCAGTGCAAAAGACTCGCAACCTTACAAAGGAAGTTATTGATCAAGCAAATCAAGCTTCAAAACATATGGTATTTTTCATCATCGAAAAGGGGGAGATTATATTGCAAGAGGAGTCAAAGTTTGCAAGTCTGTTATTCTACATAGTTCCAATGAAGACAAAGATTTGAGGAAAGCTTGAAGATTGATTCAACTCAACAAACAACAACTCCAAGACACAAGGTCGTCTAGAATTATGATCTTCTTTTATACCATTTTAGAATTCTAAGATGATTTTAGAATTATGATCTTCTTTTATACCTATATTTTGCACAAAAAAGAAAGTTATTGCACTTAATCGATATTACTAGGTATTAATCGATTAACCAGTGCTGGACTTAATCGATTAACCAGTGCTGGAATTAATCGATTATGCGTGTGGATAATCGATTATCCTGAATTCTTGCAGTATCTTGATTTTAATGGTTTCTTGCTATGCAAGTCATCGATTACCAATCCTTATACACTTAACTGATCTCAGAGATAACAAAATGATGTTTATATATATTATAACAAGTATCATAGAATCAATCAAATAACAAGAATATAATAAGCAAAAGTAAACAAGATATGGTACGAAAATTGTGCATGAGAAATGTTTTTATCCTACTTTGTTTGTGGTCCACTGCAACCAACGTCCAGGCCTCCCCTTCTGATATTAGGATATTTTTATTCTTCACTATTGAAATGTTTTTGATACACACAAACTTCGAATATACGACAAAAGTAAGACGCTATTTTATTGGAGACTAGAAGGTTGACAACCTCGGTTTGACCTCTATCTCGCCTACTAAGATCACCTATCGTTTCGTGATTAAGCCCCAGCTAGGTATCGCTTGCACCAAGACCTCCTAGTCTTCGTGAAGAATAACAAGATCTCTTCTTGAAGTAAAGTTACTCACCAAGAGATCACCTTCTTTAATCAATACAAATTTTGAGTTTTCTTGAGTATTGAATACTCGAATATCACAATGTAAACTCAATTCTAAAAACACTAAGCAGAATACTCACAAGAACCTATTCTATTTGAGAAAATTATGCAAAGGTTTTCACAAAATAGATTTCACAATTTTCAGAAAAACAGATTTTTCTTACTTTCACTTTAAAACTTATCAAGAAAAACAAGAATGAATGTTATGCATGAAAAGCCCTAGAGATGCATTCTACAACTTGAAATTCTAAGCACTATTTGACATGTCGATATTTTCTAAACATTTCTAATGCATTCTATATGACAATGTATGACCAGAATTCTAGCATTTATACAAAACATACTGATACTACTATTAATTGATTATTCATCCACTTAATTGATTAACGGGCTTTTAAAAGTTAGTTTTATGTTACGTCTTAATTGATTATACACTGTCTTGATCGATTAACACACCAAACATATCAGATTGGTTAGCTACTGTAATTGTTTATAATCAATTACACGTAATACTTAATCGATTATGCTGATTAAAATTTTCTTTCTTGATGTAAGGTAAGCTACCTATAGGATATGAACATGATATACATAGTATTTCAAATATAATACCTTTAATGAATAAGACTATGTATGTTAATGCATGAGCCTCCTTATCATATTATATCTAGATGTGATGTCTCGATTTTAATCTTGTTTATATTAAAGCTCTTGTGAGACTCCACCTAGGTTTACCTAACCTAGACTCGATCTAAGGCAATCATCTTAATACTTCTAATAAAAAGTAAAGCTCACAACATCCTAAGTCTATAGATGCAACCCTTGAGTCTTCAACTTGTTGTTTGATGTACGATTTTCATGGTTACTTGCATGTCCGTTGTCTTCACCAAAACTTAGGTTAGCATGCAATGTAAAAGTCTTGACTTTCACACCCTTTTTTAGAACAACAAGGAAGAATATGAAGCCTGTACATCGACCTTCCACTAGCAAGATAGGTCGATGTAGAAGGTGATCATTTACACTGATTCACAAATGGTCGTTTCTTGGATCATTAACACTTATAAAAAAATATGTGCTATGCACAATGTAACTAGCCAAAGCGAAGGAGCTCATGACAAAATTTGAAGATGAAACCTTCCAACATGTACTAAGAGATCAAAATGAATGGGCTGATATCCTTTCCAAAACTTACAAGAACTAAGAGCTCGAGTAATAATACATCAGTAATACATGAAACACTCCTAAGCCCTAGTGTCATGGTAATAGGAGAGATCGCTCCACCTACATATTTGATCAACCTAATCATCCTATAATTGCAAGAAGAAGTCTTCTATCAGATGAGAAAGAAGGATAAAGGCTTGCTAGGTCAACTATGTGCTACACTATATACTAAGGAGCACTATAATGGAGAGGATTCTCTCCACCGTTCCTTAAGTACAATGGAGCACATCAGGTGACCTTGTGATGAGAAAATTCCTTGAGGGAATTTGAGGCCACCACTTAGGATACTATTGGCCAACCATGGAAAAAGAATCCTTCGAGCTTACTAGAAGATGTGACAGGTGCCAACAATTTTCTGACCTCCACAAAGTCCCACGTGAATAATTAATGACCATTCTGGCTCTATGATAATTTTGCGGATGAGGAATTGACATCCTTGAACCTTTGTGTCAGACGACTGACCAACCCAAGTTCATAATTATGGCAATCAACTACTTCACTTAGTGGATAGAGGTTGAAGCTTTATTCATCATTTCTCAACAAATGTTTAGAATTTTTCTTAAAGAAATAACATCATTAGGTTCGGAGTTCTGGCCGCCATTTCCATGGACAAGTGAACACGACTCGTGGATTAAAAGTTTCAAGTGATACTCATAGTCCTACATGTCAAACAACACTTCACCTCAATAAAACATCCGAAATGGGTTCTCAAGCAAAGGTGGTCAACTAGGTGATTCTAAGAGGCATTAAGAGGAGGCTGAACGAGGCAAAGGGAATTTTTTGGATGAACTCCAACATGTCCTTTGAGGATATCACACAACTCCATTTTCCAGGACTTTAGAATCTTTTTCAACCTCACATATAGGTTAGTCACCATGATTTTGGTCAAAATCGAATAACCAATTTGGAGGAAGATAAGCTTCAAAGAAGGAGTTGTCTCAAAGTTATTATAAAAAAGGATTTGATGTAGCCTTTAGATGAATAAGGTGAACCAATATATATCATTGTGTGAATCTCTTTATCCTTATATCTTTTAATTCGCTACAACCATTGTTTTACAAATTTATGTTTCCGTTGAATATTCTGAATTATCATTTAAAAATGATAATATTATTTCAAATCTAATTGACTCTCCTCTTAGGTTGTTATATACAGGTTAAAATTGGCACAAAAAAAGAGGTAATTTGTACCTAGGTCCTAGTAAAAACCACTCCATGTTTCATTTGAGAGTGTTATGATTTCTGGAAAAGTGGAACGAAAATCTTCATATAATCTCAAGATTTAGACATCTGGAACAATATTGAATAAAATCATTTTATCCTTGGTATATTTAATGATGGGATTAAATAACCAAAGCCTAAATGTGTTGAGAATAATGATAATAAGAAGAAGGTACAATATGATAATAAGAAGAAGGTACAATTTGACCGTAAAAAATGTCTTTGGCTACAGTTTTTGAAAAGTTACAAGAACATGAATTGGAACTTTACCAATTAGAGTAACATAAAGAACTTGAAAATAAACGAAGGACCATTTCTTTGAAAGTAAAGGTTAACTCTTGTGAAACTTCACAAGATGAAGGTTCAGAACAACATCTAAAATATGAATCTTTTAGTAACAAAAATTAGTAAGTTTTTAAGAAGGAACAAGAATATTAAATCTGGTGAAGTAAAAGGTTCGTAAAGAACAATGAAACATCAATATGAGGGTACATAAAGATTGCATGGCCTTCAACAGAAGAAGAATACATTCAAAGAAAATAAGGTAAAGAAGCCCACAAGAGCATACATGGCATGGGATGAGAATGATGTTAGTTCAAATTCAAAACTTGAAAGTGAGGAACAAGCACATCTTTCTTTGTTTGCTTCACAAAAGTTAGACGACGATGATGAGGTTAGTGACTATGAACTAATTGATAATCCTTCATATGATGAGTTACTAAATGCATTTAATGAATTGTATAGTAAATCTATTAGGCTCTCTAGATTATATGTTAAACAAAAGAATATTATAGAATTTCTTTAGACTAGTAATAAAATATTGTAAGAGGATTTAGACACTATCATGTTAAATTTTTATATAAAGTGAATACTCAAAATATAAAAATGTACCTCTCTAAAGTTAAAAACTCGTAAGTTGAATCAAGAAATGAACAATTTGAAGAAAGTTGATATGAACTAGTTAATTTATTGAGAAATCAACAATATGCTAATGATAGAAGAGGATTAGGCTACTCCATTAATGGTCAAACTAGTGGAGTAAAGAAAACCACTTTTGCAAAACCAAGTGACACCGTAGGACATACACCTAATACATAGAAGAAACCTATTTGGTTTTATTGTAATACAATAGGATATACACCTAATGCATGTTATATTAGACAATTTGGTGTACCTAGTGGTCCATATAGATTGATTGAGAATGATGCTAATTCCAAAGGACTCAAATCAAATGGTATCAAACATTTCATTTTAATTTGTTTTGTGGAGTTCTTCTAAGCAATAAGCAAAATCTGGTTTCCTGAGGGCAGCTACTTAAAGCACATGACATGAGACAAAGAAAAATTTATATTTTAACACCAAGAAATAAAGAATTTGTTACCTGGGGAGAAAATAAAAAAATGTAAATAACGGAGACATACAGTGGTAGGTATAACGTTTTTTTGGTTTTATAGGTATGGTCTTTTTATCTTTTATTAATGACTTTTTGTTGTAACTAACGTCAAATTCTTTTTTTATCTTTTATCTCTGATGTATATACGACAGGAGAATTTCTATATAGTTTGCCCCAAAATTCAAGCCCCTTGAAATTTGAGACCAACCCATTATCTCCCTATAAAATAGTACAAATTTATGTCAAAAAATATTGCACACATTTTTATTACGAGTGTTTTAAATTATAATATACAATATGATATTAGGATCCTCTGATTATAATATTGCAAAAACATAACCACAATTTAAAACTTTGTAACATGTTTCAGTATTTAGCCATCAAGACCGCTTCTCCTAGCACATGCCCTGGAATGGTGTCCAATAGCTTCTCCTTTGTCACCTACAATCAATTCTCCAAACCAAATAACATCAAACAACTAAATTAAGATCTTCTATTCCACATTCCTATACCCAACCCATTATCACAAATAGGATTTTAACAAGTATATATAAAATAAATATTAAATTAATTTTGAAGTTAACAATATTACATGTGTTAGTATGTAATTGGTTGGAAATGAAGTGATATAAAATTTTTGGTAGAGATAATTTCTCTTACAAACAACTACCTTTGGAATGTGTCCCGTAGTAACAAACATTTTAATCGCTTATCACAAAAATAGAGCTTCAATATTAATATTCACAGTGATCATGTTAAAGAAAATCTTAAACATATCCGTGTGTGAATTGAAGACTTTCATTACACAAATTTCCTCTGTATTTTTTTGATATTTAACTTATTGAATACAATTCTTTGTTGATTAATATTTAGTTTAGACCTCTTCCGCACTACGTACTTCCCACGAACATCAAACTGAGGTTTAATTTATATAATTTTGAAATTATGAGTTTATCTCTCGGAGTAGATGGATATGACTCAAACAACAACTCTGACTTTTTAAGAGTTAGTAGCATTATCAAACCTATGTTGAAAAGTTTCATTATAGCAATTTAGAAAACTGTCTTATACACCATTACTATACCATTGTTCAAAACAAATAAAAAGAAAAGGTGACATATTGATTCAAATTACGGATCAGATTATTCGATGTGGCCACAATATGATAGTTACACTGACCGCTGCAACTATATCACATTACAATTGCGGTGTGACACTGAATAATAATAATGTTGCCACATCAGACCGCAACGTTACTGTATTGAACGCATTTGGGTCATAACAGGTCATAACACAACCTATTAGGAAACATCGATTTTAAAAAATAATAATCACAAAATAATTCATACAACAAAGTTCATGATCCGCATCACAACTATAAGTACATTCGTAACCGCAATTTAAAATAGTCCTTAACATAATAATACATTTTCAGCAAGCCAACATGATGTATGCATACAAAAATCAATTTCTTAGCAATTAAAATAATACCTTGTTACCAAGATGAACCTCATCATCCAAAGCGTAAAGCTTAAACTGAATTTTATGGCCATTTGAAGCCAACCTTGGTCCATGCCAACCCGACACCTTCAAGTCATTGTTCCCTTCTTTGATCCCAGCATACTCACCACCCATCTCCTTGCCGGAGAACCCCTCCGACAACTTCTTTACCGAAGGAGAAATATTCACCACGACCCAATGGGTCCATGACTCAATGGGCCCATCAGGCTCGGGTGCATCTATGTCCTCCACCACTAAGGCCAACGTTTTGGTCCCTTGTGGCAAGTTATACCACTCCAACGGTGGGGATATGTTCTTTTTTGCTCCTTGACCCTCATCGGTATAATGCCTAGGTAGCCTCCCCTCGTTGCTTATTGAAGGTGACACCAACTTGAACTCTTCACTACCATCGCTAGCCATAGTTATAATTTTGATTCTTCAAATTTTTTGTTATGTGGTGGTAGTGTTTAATGTTGCATTTGGGAGAGTTTCGTTACTTATAGAGGTGTAACATTTGAGAGGGGTTGGGTGTATGACACGTGGCGAGTGTGTCTCCTCATGAATCTACAGAAAGTGAGAAAGTTGTGGGGAGTGTTTGAATATGTGGAGGACCTGAGAGCGTTATAGACGAAATTGAGGGATCGAAGAAAAGATAAAATCAATGTCAAGTGTGCATGATTTGATTATCATTTTTCCAAAAAAAACATAGGCTCATGTAGATCAATTATTCTTTTGTGTATGCTTTGAGAGTATGGGTTAAAAATTCATTAGAATGCACTTTAGATTAAACAATTAATGGGGCAGTTAGTTTGAGAAACAGTTTTTGTTTTCATTTGCAACTATTACTTATAATTAGTCTAGTCCCTTTTATTATCTATATATGATAATTTTTTGAATTTGGTTTGATCATTCTTAAAGGATGCTTTGGAATTTTGTGTACATTATTTATTTGTTTTTTTCAAAAAAAAATTATATTACTTAATTGAAAAGATAAAGAGAACAGTTCAATAATCATTAATTGAGTGAAAAAAAGAAAAGAATAAAAACAAACTGAATCCACAATTTGAGCTTCACTCACTTTAAACATGCGTTGCTCCACGTATAAAATAACATGTGTTACTATCAAAAAAACACATTGTTGCTCCACAATAACCAATTTCTGTCACACTTATTGTTATCTACCCCTACCTTATTATAAATTATACCTGCACTAAATTCTCTTTTTTTATATTCTCTATGATAGCAATCAAGCCAATCTTTTAATCAAATTCACTACTTCTCTCTATTTATTGGGGCTATTAATTCCCCGAATGATCTAGCATGCTAAATTATGTATCAATAGGAGACAAATAAATACCCATTATCCCTTTCTCCCACAATTGCCATGGTTCAACATTATTCTTTTGATGTCAATTCCTCGACAGTATATCATTCTACCCGCTTCTTTATTATTAGCCTCTAAAAAAAATTGCTTTGACAACTCCTAGTGTTGAGGTTTTTTTCAACTTGTTCCTATATGTCTATGAAGCACGGATTCGCCAAATACCCTCGCGTGTCAGTGTCTGACACGTATCCGACACGGATACGTTCAGATTCGCGAAGGATACGTGTCCATAGAGTATCCAAAAATAAAAAAAATAAAAAAATAAAAATAAATATCAAGACACGTATCGGATTCGTTTTCAATAAAACATAGGATATATAAATTCGTTTTCAATAAAATATAGGACAGATAGATTCATTTGTATGATAAGATAGATTTGTTTTCAATAAACACTCACTTATTTAAATGTCACATCATACCAACTTACCATCACACCACATTGATCCTCGAATAGTTGGTATTTTCCGATCCATAACGTCGCCGACCGGTGCTTAGTGTTACTGCCCTCTACCGCCATAGGTATGTTGTGAAGAGCAAACAGAAAAAGGCTTACCTTTCTTACTTCTTAGTTTCTTTTCGCTTAGTATGTTTATAAAGAGAAGAGGATGTGTGAGTATTAACAGAGAAGATAAATAAAGGGCTTATCTTTATTTCTTAACAGAGAAGAAAAGAAAGAGGGTAGGAGAGAATATTTTGATTTACACTTATAATTTTATCATATTTTATATATTTTTTATTAATTTATACGCGTATCCCTGGACGAATCATATCCTTCATATTAGAAAAAATGCGTGTCGACGTATCGGATACGTATCGTATCCGATACACGTATCCGTATATGTGCTTCATAGCTATATGTAACATCCCAAAATTACTATATTTTACAAGTCATATTATAGTTTTATTTTATGATAAAATTGTACAATGATATAATCAATTTACTTTAAGAAGGTATCTCAACATTAATTACAGAAATATAATAGAATTGTATTGTTATTATTTTCTTATTGCTATGAATATTATTATTATTATCATACAATTATGTTTGTCAAGATATTGTTCGATCTTACACGATACTATTTATGTATAGGCTATTTTATTTTATTATTATGATTATATGTTTTCTTTATATGATTTACATTATTCACTTAAGCCTACAAAGTGGTACGAATTTACATTTATCATTATATGATTGATTGACTATTTAATTTGTAATAATGTTTAAAATGCTAAAATTGCCACTAGGAATTTAGACTAATCAGAATAGAAGATCACATCGTTAATAAAAATAAAAAATTTGTGGGTTAATGAGAATTAGATTAGTTACTAAGAAAAACCTCTAGCACTTAGTTTTTAGTCTCCAACCACAAAAGCAAGACCTAGACCTAGCAACCACTAGCAATCAGAAAAGGAGGAAAAAGAGAAAGGAGAAGATAAAATGAAAGCAAGGAAAAGGATAAAGACTTAATGCATCAATCACATGTAAAACTATAAGCCAACTTTAAACTCCATTTAAAGATATATGGGAATTGATGTGCCTAGATGTTTACATTTGAATATAATCTTTACTTCAATTTATATATACACTAAACTCAAATTCTCTTATCATTTTTAGTTTTTTTTGTTTCGTACCATGATTTGTTATGAGTTTTGATTGAAGATGGTAAAGTTGTTTTTAATTTCTTTACAGGTGATCCTAAAGAAATATTCAAGAGGAGTATTGTTTTATTTGTTTCTACCCTCTGTGTCAAATAATTGAAATAATGTAAGTTTTATAGAACATTATTATGATTATTATGATTATATGTTTTCTTTATATAATTTAAATTATTCACTTAAGCCTATAAAATAGTACGAATTTAAATTTATCACTATATGATTAATTGACTATTTAATTTGTGATAATGTTTAAAATGATAAAATTGCCACCAGGAATATAGACTAATTAGAATAGAAGACCACATCCTTAATAAAAATAAGAAATTTGTGGGTTAATGAGAATTAGATTAGTTACTAAGAAAAGCCTCTAGCACTTAGTTTTTAGTCTCCATCCACAAAAACAAGACCTAGACCTAGCAACCACTAGCAATAAGAAAAGGAGGAAAAACATAAAGGATAAGATGAAGTGAAAGCAAGGAAAAGGATAAAGACTTATGCATCAATCATAGATAACACTGTAACCCAGCTTTAAACTCCGTTTAAGAGATATATGGGAATTGATGTACCCAGATGTTTACATCTGAATATACACTACAACATTTTTGACCTATGTCAACGGCTGACAACCGTGGCCAAAAGTCAAAAAAACGTTCTCGTTGCCAAAGTCAATGGTTTTTTAACTGTGGTAGTCTGAGGCGTTGCCTTTTGTTTAGGCCACGATTTTTTGACTTTTGGCAACACCTTTTTAAAACCATTGTCTAATATTTAAATAGACAACGGTTTATGTGCAATGTCAAAGGCAACGGTTAAAAACCGTGTTGTAAACGGAAAGTACAAAACCGTGGTCATTGTGTTTATAGGCGACAGTTATAAAACTGTTGCCACATTGTAAAAAGGCATTAGGTTGAAAACCGTTGTCATTGTCTACATAGGCAAGAAAACCATTGTCTTTAGTCCTGTGTCCATTTTGGAAATAGATAATTGTTGCATTTGCTACACCATATATACAATCCTTAACTACTCTAATGGATATTTACAACATTAATTAATTTAAAACATGAGTATTTGTTACTCTAAATTTGGTGAACCAAAATACAGACTTATGTTCTTGAAAGTGGCAAGCATCACTCCATAAGCCACTACACTACTAGTCATATCATATACAGTTATATCCATTACTGTTTAAAAAAATATAATCATAATCCAAAATAGGAAATCTTGATTCATTCCCATCTATACTGTATGCGGCAAATTGTCTTCCAAATGATTTTGCTGCAAATAGAGAAGTTATAATATTGTTAGCTTATATATGAATGAACATCAAGTTTTTCCAAAAATAAATATGCTAAAGTAGAGTTTGATATTTATTATATAATTAGAGTTTAGTCTTAACCATGTTACAACCATGATGATAGAAATAAATAAGAAATTACCTTATCATTATTTGGAACATGTGTCGATGTAGAAGTACCCGGTGTTGATAACATTGTTGCTAATGCCTCCACATCTACTCCTGAGTTGTTTTGATTTATGACATTCCTTAGAAAAATTTGAATTTTTTGTTCCATTGATGACATTTCTTGCTTAAGTTTTGCCTCCATTTTCTCAACTTTATCATTTAATAATTTCAATTCATCAGCATGTTTTTTCTCAATTTTTACTATTTCTTCTGTTCTTTTCAAAAGGGTGGGTGTGGTAACTCTTCAATGACACTGAACTCTTCCAGGCTTTTCTTTCCCAAACACACTCTGAAAAGCTTCATCAGGTTGTTGACTAGAATTTTCAATTAAATCTTTAAGTTGTGCCTGACATTTTTAGAAGCAATCGAGTTAGCATAAAACT